>NW_027526203.1:458696609-458893245 GCF_048455015.1 Haemaphysalis longicornis | reverse complement strand
CGACCAACTACAGTGCTTGTAAAGCGGCCTGGGAAATAGTTTCCGTTGCTTAAATGCTTTTCTGGTCTATTTGTATGCTGCGGCCCGATACGCAATTTACTCACTTACAGAGCGTGGTCGAGGCCATTCACAAGAGCTCTTTCGCCAACTCGCCGTTCCCGATCATTCTGTCCATCGAGAACCATTGCTCCCTGCCGCAGCAAGCCAAGATGGCACAGATTTTCACGGTAAGCTATTTCACAGTCTTCGTGTTAGTCTTTCGCTGCAGAAGAATCCACTTCAGCGAGCTTCCCAAAATATTGATTTTCGAACAGCTTTTTTCGAAGCGACCACGGGTTAAAGGTTTTCACGTGTTGCTTCCATACGCTTTGACATAGGCTTTGAATTAGGCGCTTTATATGTGCATATTCAATGTCCGCAGCTGGTCGCGGCTTTGATAGGAGAAATGAGAAAGTCCTGTTATCTTCGTGATAGCGGCGACACCCCTGCTCGGTTATAGTGAATTTCATTTTTCTTTTATACAACAACAAAAACATACCAGTCTCTTGGTTTTCGCGCTTTAGAAGCAATCGAGTTTAAGGAGGGAAACGTCCACTTAGAATCGAGCAGATTGTAGTAGCTCGTACATGCGTAATTATTTCCCTATTTTGAGGGACATGGCCTTCACTAGTTTGGACAAGTACAGAGCTGACGCCCCTTGCTGGTGTGCAGAACGTCTTCGGAGACAGACTTCAGGACGCAGTTCCTCTTCTCCAACGATGTCTGCGACGAGGCCCGCCTGCCATCGCCGAATCAGCTGCGCTACAAGGTGCTCATCAAGAACAAGAAGCTCAGGCCCCCGCTGACGCCCGCCTTGCCTCTGAAGTCTGCCAAGGTGCCCATTTGGACTTTTTCGTTCACATATTGGCAGGCCCCACGACTTGCTCAGCCATTCATGGTTTTGTTTCGCCGCTGACGGTACGGGCACTATTTCCGCATTTTGTTTTTGTTTTATCACTCTTAATTTTACTACCCTGAGTGGCGCCCATGGGGTGGCAGCATTGATTTCTTTTTGTTGTAAATTTCTCTTACCCATGCGGGGCGCACAAACACAGGTAATAAAATACAACAAATTGTTTCTTCTTTCCTTCTTTCTTCCTCTCCTTCACTGTTTTCTCTTTCTTTTCTTCTTTAGTTTTCCTCCCAATTTTGTCTCCTTTCGTGATTTTCTTTCATTCGTCTTTCCTTTAACCTTTCTTTTATTTTTCGTTTTCACCATGTTTTATGCTTTTCCTTTCCCCCTGTTTTCAATGCATCTAAAATGTAGCTCGACGAAAAAAATCAAGCAGTGCTCGTTGGGGAGGCAGTAAACCTTATATGTGACAAGCGATTTGCTAAACACGTACTATTCGGCAGCCGTACGCTGAAGCTGCTGAAATGTCGGCGCTGGAGTCATAAAAGCCGCATCTATATTCTGATTCTGCTCTAAGGCATCCTTATTTAGTAAGCGAGCAAAAAAATTAAACGATGCAACATTCAACGCCTCGACTGTCTCGTGCACTATTTCGATTATTGAAGGAATAATGTCACAGCTGTTCATTTTATTCTTTTGTGTGTACGATTCCCACTTCTTCAATTATTTGAGGAATAATGTCAGAGCTGTTAGTTTGCCTTTCTTTTTCGTCTTTTTTTTCGGATCTCGAGGCTTTGTGATTCATGTGATCGGCCACAAGATCTAATCGTTCCGCGCCATGAAGTTTCTGCATGACAACATTGCACTGGTGCACTGTCATCACGGCTGGTGACGTCACGGAAAACTACTTACCTTCCGGTTGTGTTTTTGCGTCTGCCGCTAACGATTTGCATAGGACCCCCTTCGCCATAACAGAACCTTTTCGAGACAGTGGCCTTTGAGCCTTCTTTCCGTGGCCTTGAGACTGGCCATGTGAAGGGACAGGTCCATGTCGGTTACGGACGCTCTGACGGAGTTACGCAGGCAACGTCATCACTGGCTTAAGCAGACACTGCTCTTTTTGATTTTAGAGTTAGGTGTTTTACCATAAAGATTAGGTTTTGCCGCCTCAACGCGCTTCTCGTTTCTCACTGGCGAAAGTTGCGGACGGATAGCCGGCGATGACGATGGGCACTGACCGTGTTGGAAAGCCTCTTTCCGACAGGACCTGTAAAGCCAAAATAGTGGTGGCAGTTGAACCCGGGCCGTCCCAAGAGTGGAAGAGAGCTGTTCTACTGATGAGGGCACAAACAGTAATTACGAAATATGGAATGGCGGGCTAGTTCAAGCAAAAGACCGCGAAGGCTCTCTTGTACGCATAAAAAGAATGACGTGCCGCACAAGTCATTGCTTTTCGACATTGTTTGCTCAGGAGCAAGTTGTGACATCGAAAATTTTTCTGAGGTAGCAGCGTTAGTCCCTCGTCCCCTGTGGGGCTGTATTTCGCTCAAACGTTATGCGTCACGAGATACCGCGCAACAAATGTATTACCTCTGCACGCCCAGGGAATCCAGCAGGGAAAGATTGCCCCTGGCCGGACAAACAGTATCATCTCGACAGCCAGCACAGGGTCTCTCAACGACGAGGATGAAGAAGATTACGAGGACTATGACGAGGAGGACGATAATCTCGAAGGTGAGCTGCCAGCACATCAAAGTTAGTTTCTATATTTGTGCATACGCTATGTTTGAAGGGATGCTGGATGGAGTTGTAAACACTGTTTAAACTATTTTACCACGTTTAGGTGTGGAATGTGCTCGGTTTTTTTCGGCCGATATACGCTTATGTTTAAAGACAAAAGTGCGTTTGGATAGTTGCCGTTTCCTTCGCACCATCGCTGAAGTCGGCCATAACGACACACTGGCAAGTCCGCAGAGCAAAACTGAGCGGATTGCTAGCGTGTTTCACTTCTACGCACAGGGTTTAACTTCAGCCTGTTTCCCTTCTACAAGCCAAATGTCCATGTTAAACGTGAATTTTGAAGGCTCAGAAGGAAGTAAAACGCACTACAAACCACTGTGACGTCATGTCGGGGCAGCGGCCGCGAACAGCGTGTGTGTTTTTCTTTTTCCTCACTTCTGCCGCCCGTTGCTCATGAACTAAGGCTATAAACTGCCGCGTTTAATACTTCGTTGATTAAGTTTCCCATGTGCTTGTACGAGCGGGCTAGTTAATTTTTTTTCATGGTATACCTGTCGCCACTCTGAGGCATGACCTTGCGGCGTGACATCTGACTGCTTATCAAAATATTGCCGCAAGTGCCGTTGGAGAGAGATCAGGCTAAATAAATCACCTACACGTAAAAATGCTTTCGTATTTCACTAAAATCGGAAGGGAAGCACTAGCGGAATCGACGGCAAAGAGAACACAAATCTTGACGCGCTAACGAGGCTTCTATGGATTCGGCGCGCAGCCTGAATACTTAATTAAGCAGGCCGTCGCTAAAAATATAGGCTCAGCCAGAGGATCACGGCAGATTTAGTGCCGCGTGTAACGCGCGGAAATAGCGCAGAAACGTGCATTCACTCCGCTGCCGTGACACGGCGCGCGCTTTACAGCATGCAGCGGTCCCGCGGCGCCTACGGTGCACTACACGCGACGCCTGATGCTGCGATCCGGAACAGCGAGAAAGCAAAAAACTAAACGCAAATTCAAAAAGAATAGCCTGGCGCATGCCGTCTTGTCGGACGCCCTTCCCCTCTGCCTCTGCTCACCCTCAGACGCGAATCCTCCTCTCCGTAAAGCGCACATTTCCCACATCAAGGGCTTTGTATACCCACTAGTTTATTTATTATTTATTTATTTACAATACTGCTTACCCTAGTTAAATGGTCGTAGAAGGGTGGAAAGAAAAATGTGATACATGTCACAATAAAGGAAACAAAAGAAAACGCATAACGTAAGCAAGAAAAACAAGATTGAGCTGATTGCCAATTCACAGTGGGGCGCGGAGATCTGTCGAAGGGCACAACAAAAAAAAAAAAAAAACGATACACGCATCGGAATAACGCACACCGCAATATCAAGATTACACAGCAATGCCCGGTGCACACTATATAAACCGAGAACCGTAACACATTATGCATCAAGTGCACAACAAGAAAGGAAAGTTTAAAAGTCCAGTAGGCTTTCAAATTTGTTAATATCAGTTTGCTCGACAGCGTGACTTTCAATGTTATTCCATTTAATCGCTGTTCTCCGAAAAAAACACTTAAAGACATTGTTTTTCGGCCGGAATGGGGTTAAGTTCAGCGAGTGACGGTGAGGGATGAGTGACCTGAAGAAGAATATGTTAGTAATGATGAGTGTCGCTTTTTAGATGGCTCTTAACAATCTTAAAAAGAAAACGGAAGCGGCATAATTTATTTCTGTCCGCAATTTCTAACAAAGTAGCCTTGACTATCATCTCGGAAACTGAGGCGCGGCCATAACGATTAAAAATGAAACGGACTGCTTTATTTTGCATACGATTTAATTTGGATAAGTTAGCCGTCGTGAAAGGGTCCCAAATTACATTTCCATAATCGAGGATGGGTAACACGATGCTCTTATAGGCTAGTAATTTTGTGCTTCTTGGAGTATTTCGAAGAGACCTTTACAAGTAGCGAAGTTTATACATTGATTGATTAGCAACGTTTGTAATGTGTTTATCCGAGCGCAAGTTGTTACATATATGTAAACCAAGATAATTATCCTCACGTACCCGCGTTAACGCGTTAATATCGTAAAATATTTAAGTGTACGTTTCTTATCTTTGTTTGTAAACAGCGATAATTATCAAGGCCAAAGCGAGTATCGCTGCAATATATATAGGACAGGATTATTTCCGATGTCATTGGAGCTACGAGTCTACCTCAGACTGAGAGCAAGAGTTTGAACCCATGATTTTGAGCTCATATTAATCGTGAACCCGTACAAGTTCTGAGTCAATATATGAGCTTTGAGTTTATAAGAGTTGTGAAACTGAGTTCTGAATTCATGGGAGTTGTAAGCCTACATGAATTCTGAGCCCGAATTATTTGGGAGTCGAAGTGGGCCCAAATGAGTTGTGAGCTCGTGGCGACTCATGAGAGCCCTTGTGAGTTGTGAAGCAGGCTGTCTTTCACTGGCTGCAAGCTTGAGTCCAAGTGAGCAAACGTAAGCGTGATAGCGGCGAGACTGAGTTTGAGTGATCCTACATGAGGTGTTCAGCGATGAGTATGAGTGAGTCAGAGGTGATTTTAAAAAATTGAGTGAGCTTGAGCGAGCAGCTCCAACTTTGCCGAGGAAGCAACACACCACGGGGACCTTATAAATCGCGCGCATTGCGTCGATTAGTTGCGCGTAACTATTGCAATATAGCGCCCCGTATTACATGTTTCTATCTTTCGTCACAAAAGCCTTTTCTCTCAGGTTATGTGTCAAATATATGTCGTCCACACAACCGGAGCAGAGCCAGCACGGTATAATTTTCAGACAGCGTTGTTATTGATCAAAGACAGCATGACGATTCCTATATTGTAGCTCGTCTCTCAGAAAGGCAGAGAAAAAAAATATGGCTGCCATCTCGCCCTGTGAAAGTGGATGTCCGGCGCAGCTGTTGGAAACCACCACACATGCTGATGGGGGAGGGTATGAAATGTCCGTCCTTGTCTCGGTGGGCTTGTCGCTTGCGCAGGGCTTCTGTGGCGGCAAATGCTGGGTCCTGAAGCATGCGCTCGGCGTCTTGCACAAGAACGGCTGCGTCCTGCCTAGCCTGACGCATGCGCTAGCCCTCGAATGAAGTCAACCCCCATCCCCTGTCGAGAGCAACTGCGAACTTAATCTTTACCAGAACACATTGGGGGGGGGGGGGGGGGGGGGGGGGGGAGGTTCATTGTTCACCGGGCGGTTCCCATGCTTATTTTGTGGGTTTTTTTTCTTTACACAAATAGTGAGCTGTATGCTGCACGCCTGATTATCCTCGCGTCTTGTGCGAGAACTGCTGGGTCCTGCCTGGGTTTTTTGTTTACGACACGAAATTTTCCGACCAACGAGAGGCTAACAGCTTCGCTGTCAAAACTGTGCTAAGAAATAAGATGAGATTGGCTTCTCAGTCCAGGAGCCCATGCGCTGTCCGGGCTGCTCAGCGCAATCCTGGTCGTCCTCACTCTGTCGTTGTCTTTTTGGCTGTTTTGCTTAGATTATGTACCACTACGGCCAATTTTCCACGCTAGCCGTAGCCCTGCTCACAAGCAGAAGTTGGTCCTGAAGTCGTCAGTTGGGCAGTTGTGCTCCGTAGATGGAGCTGCGGACGTGCTCGTGCATGGTGGCGGGCAGCTAGTGCGTGGTCGTGAGGCGTGCGCGCGCGTGTGGCTTCGCAGAGTCCCTGTCGAGCCAGGAAGGGTCCTGCAAGGAGGCCCGGCACCCGGGCACGCTGAGTCCCGGCGCGGCGCACCCTCGGCCACGCAACCCGGCCGACGCGGAGCACCTGCACAGTGACGACGACGGCTTCAAGCAGCGCAAGTCGAGCTCGCAAATCGCGCCGGAGCTCTCCGACCTGGTCACCTACTGCCAGGCCATCAAGTTCAGGGGTGCGCGCCTCGTGCCGCCGCCCAGCGGGCCGATGCACTTTATCACTCTTACTTCAAATATTGGCTCATTGATGCAGCGTGCGATGACATAGATAATCCTTACATCGCTATGGGTAGGGTACTGTAGCCCGTAGGGTATCTTAATGTGAGCGGGGTACATGGACCGCCTCCGGTTCTGCTCCCCCTCTTTTCTTTCTTTTTTTTATTTGCGCCGCGTCCCCGCTGACACATGGCTGGAGAAAATTGCTTCAGTC
Source organism: Haemaphysalis longicornis (assembly GCF_048455015.1). Taxonomy (NCBI): domain Eukaryota; kingdom Metazoa; phylum Arthropoda; class Arachnida; order Ixodida; family Ixodidae; genus Haemaphysalis; species Haemaphysalis longicornis. The sequence continues at coordinate 458,886,448 of NW_027526203.1, read as the reverse complement.
TGGTAGCCTCTTTTTTGTGTGCGTGTGGAACGGACGTCTTCAGCCGTCTTAGTCTGTGCTAATATTCACCTGGCAGAATTTAAAAAAAAAATATAGCCACTGAATTTTAAGGTACGCGGTCGGAACACATTTTTTATCGAATTAGCAGTGATAAAAGCAGTGCGGGAGAATTGTATACTTATTCGGTTAAAAATTACAAGTCACGCATGAAATGACTCGCTCGCACTTCCCAAGTAACTGACCGCATTCCTCAGGCGAACATTCGAGGGTTATGAACAAAGCATTCTTTCAGGCACTGTATAGTTATAACGTCGACTATTGTGAACGGCTACTTCAGGGTGGACCGACAATGTTTTTCGTTCGTGTTTTCTTGCCCCCGTGGAGCACCAGCTGAAGATGACGAGGGCATGTCGTGGGGTATGCAGGTTTCGTCACCTGCCCTTCGCCGACCAACTCAGTGAAAGTGAAAAAAGTCAGCAGCAAGAAGAACGTGCTCGCTTCGGCCGGCTCGCCGCTGGGCGCCAACACACCCCTGCAGACCACAGGTAAGGGCGCCCACCCTCCCCGAAAAGGGGAACGTGACGTCGAAAATTTGAACGCGGTCTTGTTCGATGCACTGTTCGCTTCCTTTATTTCTCTCTCTCTCTCTCTCTCTCTCTCTCTCTCTCTCTCTCTCTCTCTCTCTCTCTCTCTCTCTCTCTCTCTCTCTCTCTCTCTCTCTCTCTCTCTCTCTCGGCATTTTCAAAAGAGTTCCTTCGTGTTTTTTTTTTTTTTTTCTGCCAACAGAAGCGAAGCACGAGACGCCAACGGCGTCAGCTGCCCCGGCACCCGCGTCGGCTCCCTCGTCGACAAAACGCCACTGCTCCAATTCAGTGTGCTTCCAGGTGTCTTCCATGAACGAAAGTGCTGCCAAACGACTCTGCAAGCGCCATCCGCTGGCTTTGATTACATATCCTTACACAAACGAATGCCTTTTAACCTAGGATTGCCAAGCATGAAAAAGCAAAGTGCGTTTCAGTATTTTTTAGCACACGTACTTTAAATTACATTAGCGGTACGTATTGAGATGCGATAGTATGCAGCTCTTTCTCTCCCTCGGGCCAGTTTAAGAGTTATTCGTAATAGTAACTTGGATGGTATAAAGATGTCAGCATGCTAGCATTGCATAGAAGTACAATAAATACCGAAATAGCTTTTTTTTTTTTTTTTTTTTTTGTCGCGATGACGTGAATTACTTGCCCTTCTCACTGACGGATAATTTTCTAATCAACCGAATACGTTTGGAGGCAATAATTTTGTGTTTGGGGGAAAATGCACTTCACTTTGCATTTGTGTCGTTTCGTCACCACTGTTGTGTCTCCTTAACGGCCCTCCGCACGCATTGTGAGAACCAACTTATGCGCACATATCCCGCCGGCATGCGGATTGACTCCTCCAACTTCAATCCGGTCACGTTCTGGGCCTTTGGACTGCAGATGGTCGCCCTCAATTATCAGACTGAAGGTGCGTGGCTTGTTTCTGGGCATGCAGGCTTGGTCTGCTCTGCGTAATTATGCTGACATGAATCGATGTGACTTCATTTGTGAAGGTATTTGTTCGTTTCCTGTTAAAGCGTTTTTTTTTGTATTTATAGATTTCCTGTTAAAGCGTTCCCTAACGCAATTCTAACAGAAGCTTACGTCTGCACAAAAATTAATTGGTTTCGTTTTAACGGAGTGAGGTAAAGTACATCAACTGTACTCAGCTTTTTTCTGTATCTGTTGTAGACCACATTAACAGAATGGGACTAGATTTCGCTCCGGAATTTCACAGATAGTTTGCAAGCCCCTAGCCTCGTCTGCGAAATAGGGTTTGACATACACATCAATGCAGCCATACAGCTGCAAAGGAAAGCTAACAGCTTTCTCAGAAACTTCGCGGTTGCAGAAAAATTCGTCCTGGTCCAGGATTCGAACTACATAACCGGAGCAGTCGCTATACAAACTGAGCTAACCAGGAGGCTAGTCGTTTGTAGCGCGAGAGCGAATTGATCAACAACTCGAAGTGGTGGCAAGGTGTTAATACCTAGTTAAGCTGTTAATACCTAACACCTAGTCTCGTCTGTTCTTCTTGTGTCATCTGTCAATATCTGTGCCCTCAGTTCTAATAGAAACAGGAACCAACTCACCAAAGAGCAAGAATTATTTGCGAGTGCTTGAACGCTTGTTGACAATAGCGAAAGACCACTTGTAACCTGAAAAGCCTAAATAATAGAGAGTAGAATAGAGTAGAATAATGGAGAAGAACCGCTCCCGGAACGGTTCTCGGTGGGTGACCGGCGCTTCTGCGCCTGCGCAGAAGTTGCGAGACCGGTTGTGCGCATGCACGGCATGCAGCGCCTACCGTGTACACGGCGCCGTACCGGAATCGGTTCTCCTCTGTGCTAAAACTCTATAATAAAACCTGTAATTTTAACGCTTCACCGTTTTTCAATATCCGAACAAACTCTCCGTCCTTTCACACCCACGGGTAGCTTATGAACTTACCATTTCTCTGTATGCATTTTTTAACGTATTGGTAATCGACATCCTTATTTTGAGCTCATTCCGCGTAAGTCTATTTAAAGTGCTTAAACAAAGTTTAACAAAGTAGCACTCTGCTTAACAAACTAGCACTAATCTCCGCACTGTGCGTGCAGTCAAACATAAGTTCCTTTATTTTATTCCCTTTTTATTATCTTCATTATTCCTCCTTTATTCCTTTTTTTTATTAATCTTATTAGCTTTTTATAGTTCTCGAAAAGTGTCCCTCAAGCGTTTCGCGCCTGCCGTTTCTTTGCACACGCCCGCTGCCCCGCAGACGCCGGCCTGCACATCAACACTGCCATGTTCGAGCAGAACGGCAGTTGCGGCTACGTGCTCAAGCCCAGCGCCATGTGGGACAAGAGCAACATCATGCACGGCCAGTACAACCCTTGGGACAAAGAGTTCGATGGAATCCACCCCCTCAACCTTCATATCACTGTGAGTGGCCCCTCACTTGTGTAGCTCGCACGCGCCGTCATGTAGGCATACGCGAAGGATTCTGAGCGTTCGAGACCTCTGTTCGCTTATGGCCCGGCACGTTGGAAGCTGCTGTGGCTCGCCGTAAGTGCAGAGTGGCGGCCACTTGCACCTTCTCGGAACTAGGGCAGAAAATTGCGCAGATGTTGTGTTACGCCATGTTCAAACTACTGATGGAACGGGAATATCGCAAGCAGTAGACGTAATAAATGGCGGTTCATGTAATGTGGTTGGTCGAGAAGTCAGATTGCAGCATTGTTTAGAAACTGCGCGACAGCTGCAGCAACAGTCAGAAACTGGCGCTATTTATGCAGTCGTAATTCGCATGATATGTCACGTATACCGCCGCAAGCAACTCCGACCCGACTAAAAGGCCGGCGCACAGACTGGTACAGCCAGATTGCGAGCATCCGTTCGTATCCATGTAAGGATGACACTGAATGCTAGAGAAAGCGACCAAAGGGAAGCGTTGGACGTGCCTACTAGCGTGACGTTTGTCGTATTCGGGGAAGGCAGCACTCAGACCTTGTCCCTATTCGAACGGTGTTGCTGCAAAGCCCTGCTCGCCTCTTTCCTTGTAAAGGTGAAGCCATATGAAGGAGGCGCGAAAAATTAGCTTGAGCCCGCACCATACAGTGGGTGCTACAAAATTGATAGCCGTTGTATGACGTGCAGTCAAATTACGTATATCCTCAGTGCTGTCAGCCAGCACATTAACTCAGAATATGTCCGTGGCTAGATTCTAGCCACAAATTCTCTTTTATTTTACCATTCTCATTTTCACTGAGCGGGGAGGGGGGGGGGGGGGGGGGGGGGCGCTAAATTGGGCGGTGCCATGACTTTTCTTTAGAGACCTTGCTGGGCGTGGCCGTACATCCGGCAGCAACCAATGAAAGCGAACAGAATAGCGCAATACGAGCAAGCAATCTCGCCAGAATCCGATCCCAGACCTTATCTTTATTCGTGCATGTTCTTAAAATTGAGGAATGCAAACAAACCAGTAAAATATTATCAACTAGTATAAACGGAGGAAAGACACCAACATATTGCTGTACGAACGCTCTACCAAGTTTACTTTACGACAATTTCGCTGTTCGGCATCACCACAGTGCACTCGAGGAAGCAATTTATGGCGCCAACCGAGCGAATACGGCGAGTGACGATGTCCAGCTCACGACTTGACTCAAATGTTTGGTCTGCGTTGTGGCAACACGCAATGCAAGCCTGAAGTGCTGCTCCGCTCATTGTCACAGCGCAGGTCACGTTTTTTTTTTTTTTTAGTCAAGTGATATGCGCGTTGCCGTCATTCGCTGAATTCATATTGTTGGCTGCATAAATTGCCCATTTGAGTGCGTTGTGGTGAAGTCGAACGCAAGAATGTTCGCGATTGCTGGCGTATATGCATTTTGTCGCCGGTTTCTTTTGCAATAATAGGGAGTCATGCGAAAGCCCAAAGGCAGTGATTCCCAGTAAGTAATGTGCTGAGGGCCAAGTTTAAATGTGAGGAAATGCCAACATATTGTAAAAGCAGTTGCTTTAGTGATGAGGGCCAAGTTTAAGTGTGAGGAAATGCCGACATATTGTCAAATCAGTTGCTTTGCATGCCGGCTAAAGTCTTCCGCAAGCGTTTTTCATTCCTTTAGTGCGTCTGGCTTTACCATACACCTGTGATGTTCAAACTTAACAGAGTGCACGTTGCAAAAAAGGCAGAACAATGTATGGTACAGCACGCAGAAAAGCAATTTCTTCGCCTCACCGCCCAGGCTTTCTAGAAAAAAGGAAACCGGGATTTCGCGTGGGTCATTTCGGGCCTGCAGAGTTGCCTTCGTAGACTTCTTGAGGATCGTGGATCCCAATTTGAGAGCCGTGGACGTCGCTTCTGGCGTCCACAAAGCATTGTGGTGAGCTTTCCCGCGTATCGCGCAGGTGATATCCGGCCAGTACGTCTGCCAAAACACGTACGCCTGCAGCCCTCAGGTTGAGGTGGAAGTGGTGGGCGTGCCACTGGACTGCAGTCGCCAGAAGACCAAGATAGTGCAGCGCAACTCGCTCAACCCCATCTGGCAGGACAGCTTCTGCTTCCGGGTAACCTATCTCTGTTTGCTCAACAACAAAGCGTCAGTGACACCCGTGAACCTGTCGATTTCTGCCGCCGCCAATACATGCGAAAAACCTGAGCTCATGTCCTGTTCCCAGGTTTTCACTTCCAAATATTTCATTCTTGTGACAAGCACTTCTTGTTCTGCCCGTGTCAAAGTTTGCGGTGTGCGTGCGAGTGGTGAACGCACTGCATCGTTCCGCCATAGTGAACGCCTGCTGTCGATACCTACGGCCTGCATATTTTAGTCTTATCATCGGCAAAGACGAGCCCGTCCGCTGGCTTGCTATATTTGTGGTCTATAGCTACGTCGTGCGTTTATTTTGTGAACTATCCAAAAACAAATCTCTGCTCAGCGTAGACTTGTTGGTAAGGTAGCTCATTTATCCAGTCCTGAAGACAACCGGCGTGTCGATACAAATCTGGCAAGGAGGCACGTCTTCGGGAGGGGTGGAAGGACGCGCTTCTCCCGGCCGCTGGTATCGACAGCAAGTGCGGGGAATGACTGAACGATGCACTGAGACTACCTCTTGCACATATCGTTCTTCTTTCTTCGGCAACAGTGCAGAACTGTAAGCTATGCCTTCTTCTATACACAGTACCTGGACCACCTTGCGGTTTCGATCTGACCTGTAGGGCTCGGCGGCAAATCTTATTATTTAGTATATCCGGCTTTTATAGATTACTGAGCCGTCAACAAAATTTTCTCAAAAAGTAGCGTGCGCTCATGGCAATGATATTCGTGAACACTAATAAGTATTCCCCGGGCGTTTTATGTGCTTGCACAATTTACAAGTTAGCAGCGTCCGTATGTGGTGCACTAGTGAAATATGTGACCCGTGCTTTCTTTTTGGCCATTTTCCTTTCAGATTGCTTTCGCAGAGCTAGCCTTTCTACGCTTCTCTGTTTTAGACGTCATGACTAACCACATCCTCTCCCAAAGAGTAATCCCAGTCAAGAGCCTGAAGCAAGGTCAGTCCGCCTTAGTACTTTGCCCGACTCTGTTGTCCGCATCGATGTGCTAAACACCACGCGCTTTCGACAACGTACGCATGGTGTGAAGTTCGTTTTTCTTTTTTTTAGAAAGCAGAATGCACATGCACTTTGGCGTGGCTGTTGATTGCAGTGTTATTGGGGACGTAGGTTAGAGAGAGGGACTAATATAGTTGCGGATGCGGATTAAGCCACCCTTTGGTAGTATTTCTGCGTCAGCTGCTTTTGGCTAGAATCAGTGTGATTGTTTACTTTTGAAAGACGTTAACAACAGTAATGAAATGAACTTGCGAGAGTGACGGCTGTTTTTTCGAAGGAACATGTTGAATAGTTTTACAGCGAGCTACAGTAGCGCTGAATCATGAGATTAGCAACGAGGATACAGCGAAGCCTCACTTCAACAAACTTCGAAGGACCTCAATGGAAGTTTGTTCGAGTGAAACTTCACTGAAGTTAGAATATTAGGTCAAGTTGTGATTTAAAAAAAAAACATCTCAGCTAACCTGACGCACCATCCTTATACAATATTTTAAGGCATGTGTGTAAAACTCCGTGTATGTTTCTACATATTCGGTCTTCTGCAATATGAATGTTTAATTATGTTGCGCTGGTAAATCCAACATATATCTACAATTATCTGTTTAAAATGTTTGTTCTCATTCTGTGCTACAAGCTATAAACTGAAACAGGCAGTATGCGTCATCCATATTGCAGGCATGCAGAACCAAACAGACAAAATATCGTGGTTTAACGCGCCTCAGCTACACCATAGTGGAGGACTACATATGGGTTTAGACCCCTTCAACCTGCGCCGGGAGCTTCGGTTTTCCGCCTCCACGAGGGAAAAAGTGGCTCAAGTTTAACACTTCTATACCTGCTTACCACGAGCAAAAGCAAGCACTATCTACACAGTGTTTTGTGAAAGTCTGCCTTTGCTTGAGGTTTCGCAGCCTGACGTCTAGCTATACCTACTGGCTGATTGTATTCAGCCTTTTGGTTGTGCTGAAGGGACCTCGCGGACAACCCAGCCGGCGCGCCATCGATGGCGACACTGAGGAACCAAGAGCCGGCGAAGCAGCCGTTAAACCCTCGCCTAGTCACGTGATTCGCTTGCCCTGAAGCGCACGCGTAGTCAAACCAGCGGGCGCTAAGCGAGTGAGGGCAGGCGAAGCAGTCGTTTGGACTCTCGCCTAGTCACGTGGTGCCACAGCGGTGAGGCTCCGATCGAGCGGAGCGATAACAAAGGCGCAGCTTGCCCGCCGGCGGCTCAAGGTCACTTGCGACGCGATGAATGACCTTAGTGTGTAGAGCTTTCGCTCCAATAGCCTATGTGTTAGTATTTCAAGGGGTTACACTGAGTTACCGCTGTACTTTAACGCGTGGCTTCATCCCAGGCCGAACATCCACAGCATTTAACCATACAACCTTTCCCCGTTCACCCATATGCGAAAGGATGATCGGGTTCTTCTGGAAGAAAATTTCTATCATCATTGAGCCACTGTCGATGACGAACCACAATGCCGCCACATTCATATGAGGTGTACGTTCTGTGGTTGATACAGCTCAGTCCCCGGAAACGTTCGAACAACTGAAAGATGATTCTTACTAGACTGGGTTTCAACTGCGCTCATTTGGATTGGGTAATATTATGTTTCAGTGGGACATTTCCGTAAAGTTTCGTTCAAGCGAAACGTTCGTTGAACTGTGTGCGAAGGCTTGCCAATAATGCCAGTGGCGCGTGCGTCGGTCGCAGGTTACCGGCACGTGCGCTTGCGTAGCCCTCAGAACCAGCCGCTCCCCCTGTCGTCGCTTTTTGTGTACTCCGAGTTCGAAGACGAAGGGCTAGAGGTAGTGCAGCAGAACGGAGACTTGCTCGAAGGCGCCATCCCCAAGAAGGCCAAGGGCAAGACCAAGGAGCTCTCCACAGCCGAAAGCTTCCGCTGCGACGCCCGAGACGTGAGTCAGGTGACAGCTCCTGTGTCTTCTGCGTGCTGTCCGTGCTCGTGTGCTTGTTGCGACGTTGCACGTACGTGCCATGCGCACTGTGTAATCCCTTCGAGGGAGGGATGACCTTTAGAGTGTGCAACCTCGGTTCGATGTTTGTTTGTCACCAATTTACACAAATTTCTTCACGCGAACAGCGCCTTTAAACGTCCAATGTCTCTTTCGCCTTCCTCCTTCCCCGATAAGATGATGCGATACGACGACTACTGACGAATAATTTTTGCCTTATTTATTTTTTATGAACGGGGTGTTAGCTGTTGACAGCCGTAAATTGAATGTAATAAATGTTATTAGACAGGACAGGCGTCCAATTGCACTGTGACATGCGGAATGAGGACAGGGTTTGGGGCTGGACTAATAGGGATAGAAAGTAAAGGGATCGAGGAAACCAACATTACTCGATGCCTCCCACCGTGACATAGGACAGCAATGAGTCTAGAGGGCTTGTTGTTCTTGCAGCCATCAACGTCCTCGATGCAGCCATCAACGCCCTCAGCTTACCCCGCACCTCCACCAAAAACTGTTACGGTGACGCTCAGGCGTTGAGGGGTGAGCTGAGGGTTTATTTAAAAAACCTGGGTGAGGACCGTCGCTGAGCGTCGTGTCCGAGCCCTGGATACGCGAACAAGCACCTCGTTCTTCTCTTCGTCGCCCCGCCGTTTTCGCCGGCGGGATTGGCCTGTGACATAGTCAATGCCATCTACTGTGCACAAAATTCAACAAGTTATGTAGCGTTACAATATGATAAAACGAACTAGAAGAAATTCCCCTGGTAAGGTTCAGGAAATTCACTTGGATCAGCGCAAATGTTTTCAGCAGGTAAACCTTGCCAGGAACACTTCAGAAACATTCGTCATCTCGTGAGTGGATCAAAGGTTATAAATACCGGTATGGTTTGCACCAGCTCTGCAGTTTTTTTTTTCTATACGCCTTTTTGTCCTGTCTAGTTAGGAAGAAAATCTAAATTCCAACATTCTCTCCCCCCCCCCCCTCCCCCCGTGCGAACTCAGATTCCGTTGATAAGCTACAACCTACCAAGATAAAGCCAGTAACATTCAAGATGGTTGTGATTGGCGTCACTGAGTTTGTTTTTTTTTTTTTTTTTTATTGACGCGCGTTTTTTTTATAACAATGTCGGGTGCGCGCACCGAAAAACCACACAGCGAATAGCGACATTAGTTCTTCGGTAATGTTTTCGACCCCTTTCCTAGTGCAGTAACCTCCTATACTCTCCTGTCTTGATTGCAGAGCCTTCTCGCCAGCAGTCAGGGTCTGAAACGACGCATGTTTTTCCTTGTGGTACACGGTGTAATGCCCGACGAGCCAAAGACCATTTTGAAGATAACGGAGGACACCACCTCGCGAGAAGTCATTGCTCAAGTAAGTGCACGCCCTCACAGCCGCCTGCAGGCAAATATTCGCGTCGACACCGAGGTAGCTACAAAAAACAAATTTTTTGAATTGATTGAAATCAGGACAGCTACTTTCCCTACCCTATTTTAACGTGAAACACTTAAGCGGCGTGTAAGTAGGGTTGCTCGTTTTTACCCTATTCGAGTTTACCCCATTTTTACACCCCGAACATGTTTTAGGAGATTAGGGTTAAACCCGATTTCTCCCCGAATGGCCCTTTTCAAAGGAGCGATCTGCACAATCATGGGTTGACGGTCAGCCGTTCTCAACCAGTACTTGCTGGAAGCAAGCCCCGCAAACTAAGCTTTCGAACGCATTGAGTTTTGGCATGACTCTAACGGAAGCTGTGACGTTGAGAGAACTTTCTCCCAGCTGAGGTACGTTTAAACGAGCGGACAGGTCTCGAATGGAGACCGACATGTCGCGCATGCGGATGATAATCTAGGTACGTAGACAGGGATGTCTGAAAAATCTACGACCAGCTTTTTGTGACTAAAATGTTTCATTTCTTAGAAATTATCAATGCTCTTTACTGTCATCATTGCTGATCCATTTCCAAACAAACGCCAAATGTTTTAGAGTATTAGCTAGAAAACCCCGATTACTGCTTGAAAAACACACCAGCTTTAACGTGTAAGAGTTAAGAAGCTCGTGATACCCAGTGATAAAATAAATTGAGTGTATTACTTCATTAGTACATCTATAGTTTTAACCCGAAAAAACCCTAATTTCGGATTTGTTTTACAAAAACACCCGATTTCTTCCAGATTATCAGTTTGAAAAATAGCGCCCGATTTTTACCCCCCGATATAAAAAAAATGTAAAACCTGAAAACGAACAAACGTACATATAAGCCGCCCTTTAGAAATGCTTTCTCATGTCTCGACATCACGATGCATGATACATTTATTATACGATCACGTCTCGGAATACCGGTCACGTATACAATCCCATCTAGAGTATTGGAGAAGGCGAAAGTTCAACTGGAGCTTTTAGAGCATGTTTAGAGAACTGCGTACAGCAGACATTCTTCCAGACAGGTGCTCTATACAGCGCATCTCACAAAGCATCTCTCTATCACTCTTTCCATGATTTGCCTTGCGGCATGCACTTACATATCAACGGCTACGGCGTTGCGCTGCTGAGTAGGAAAACGTGGGCTCGACTGCCCTCCGCGGCGGTTGTTCCTCTCACAGAGACGAAAAAGAAACACGCCCATTCGTACGAAATTTCAGTGCCAGTAAAAAACGCCAGGTGGCTTAAATTGTTACGTAGCCCCTTCTCTGCGGCGCGCCCCATTGCAGCCTCGGCGCGTGAGTTGCCGAGCAACACAGACGCACTCATGCGATATGTTTCTGCAGTTAAAACGAGGTTGTTGTGCTTTATCTGCGAAGCGTATCCTGGCGTATCCAAACAAGCATTTTTCGTCGATTTTTTTTTTCGTACCGCAGTAAGAAGGATTCCCTCCGGTAGACCTTTGTTGCCCTAGTATGCTTGCACCACTGACGTAGAAGGTGGAGGCCGAAGATCCTACCCCCTACCCCTCCGAAATTTTCGATCCTGGAGGGGGGGACTGAAGACGAAAAAAACTTTGCTTGTCAACAAATAATGGCTGCCGATCATTGTTTTCGCGTGGATAAGCTTCGCACCAACCGCATGCGGCTTTGATGTATATTCCCACCACAAAGAGCAGCCATCCTGCACTTTCAGTGGGAAAAAAATGAACAAAACAACCGGAAAGTTATGGGGAGTGCGATGCCATCTCGAAGAATTTGCATTTTTAATTTGTCTAACTTACTTGCTTTGGTGTTTTATTTTTAATGTATTGTTTTTTCTTTTACTTTTCCTTCTTTCGGGCTTTCCCTTTCTCCCCCCCTTGAAATGAAATCTTGCGTGCGCAACTTGCTAGCACATACATACTCAAACGCGATAGGAACCTATATACGACACTTCCTAGCCACTCGTGGCCGTGCGAGGGCCGCTTTCGCCTTCTGGTTTGCTGCGGCCAACAGAGTGAGTCTGTGGTGTTGTAACTCAGCAAATCATTTGCTTCCTGCTCAGAGACAGGTGTCTTTGCCTAAGAGGCAAAAAATCCTTCATGAGAATTTCGTCCCCAGACACCCTACCATAATTGCCGCATACACAAACGGCAGGCATGACGCCAGCGCACTCAGCCCAGCCCATTGAAAGTCCCGCATGCGGGAAAGTCCCGCATGCGGTAACGGAAGCGCAAGTGCGCATGCGCAGTTGGCGGCGCTTCACTCAACCAGCGTGCAAGGCGCAAATCATGTTCGGCTGAAACACTCTGCTGTTTAACCGACGCTGTGAGCAAAACGTAAAATCACTGAGCTCACCATCCAGGCTAGAGAAAATGTTCAGTTCTCGTACAAATGACGTTGCTTTCGTTCGCAAGTTCAAAGAATGGCGCATATGCTTGAACGAAGCGCAGGCTGCGCATTACACACATCGCTGTTTCTGCACATTGTGAGATTCTCCTTGGGGCTTCCGTAAACGCGCATTGTTAATTTCACTTGTAGAACAGGCTGGGTAACAAGGCCGCCAAATGTTACGTTCTGCTGTCAAGCCGCGCCTTTTTCCCCCATTTGAAATGCCGTTAGCGACCCGTGACCAACTGAACGTGTGCTGTCCACCCTCCCTGCCGCAGGCGCTTCAGAAGGCCAACAAGCCGAACGACAGTCTCGACGACTACGTCCTCATGGAGGAGACGCAGAAAAATTGGGACAGAGTGACCCAGGAGAAAAGTACCACGCAGAGGATCCTAGACCCTGACGAATGCCCGCTGCTGTCTCAGACGACCGGGGCAAACACCGAGAGCCGCTTCATTCTCAAGAAGCTTGCCGACGTAAGTGTACTGTCTTTCCACCTTGCTTGCATTTGCATTTCTGTGCCATAAATACAAATAAATACTTTTCTGCAATTAAGAGAAAGTTGGCAACTTACATCAGCCGAAAGCTTCATACGCAAACTGATAAACAAGCACGATATCGAGTGGGAGCTGATGAGAGAGGAGAGAGGGGGAGAGAGGAATCTGCATGTCTCGTGCTCGGATTAAGGAACGGTCGGGCGTACGAGCGTAATAAAGGCATTTTATACCACGAAAATAGCAGCTGGACGAATTATGGCGCATTATATGGGCAGTTGGTGCTGCATTGCATTCTCGTAGACTTGCTATCGCGTTCTTGCTAAAATTCAATAGCCAGTCGATCGATTCATTTTTGTTGGGGTGGATACATGCAGGAAAAACTCCCGTTGTCTGAATTCGTCACTGTGGCCAACTGCAATAGCTATCTGAAAACAATGGATGTCTCTGTGGTATCTTCCAAAGGCGCTCGCTCATGTTGCCACTCTAATCGTTGTGCGCGCCGCACCTCTCTCTTCCTCTCTCTCGGGAACATCGCTGTCGGGTTACCATTCCGCCTAACTCGCACTGTGCAGCACAGCGTGATCTAAACGGCGCAAACACGGAGCGATGGCGAGCGCACATCTCTTTCTCGAGCTCCTCGCTCGTGTCTTGCTTCTCCTCCGAGAGTAACTCATTCTCTTTTATGCGCGCTTCATCATCTCGCTCTCACTCCTCGTTACCCTGGAGGCTTGCCCGTTCTCGTTTCTATCGAGGTTACACCAGGCGCCCGACAGGAAGGGGATTAGGGATGGTCCTATAAATGACGAACATTTGAAGCAGCCTTTCGACGTTTGCACGCATTATAGTGAATGTATAAAAAAAACAGCGTCTTTCTTAGATCACGTTGCAGAGCGAGTCATTCCCAAGCACACAGTGGTTCTGTGACCTGTTTCCCAGAAGAGTGCGACTGCTACGCCACAACCTCGTTAAACTAAATGGTGTACGGTAGTGAGCATTTTTTTTAAGTGCGAACGCACTTCTTAAGCGAGCCTGAAGCGTCCGCCGCCGTCCGCATAGCAACAGCTGCGGGTGCTCGCGCTCCTCGTCTTCCTTGGCAACGGGGGGAGATGGGCGCGCGCTGCCTGGCCGCTGACATGGCACATACCCACGTGGGGGATTGGCCAGGAATCTCCTCGTCTTCCTTGGCAAGGGGGGGAGATGGGCGCGCGCTGCCTGTCCGCTGACATGGCACATACCCACGTGGGGGATTGGCCAAGAATCGGGCGTGAGAAGGGCTAATGCACCCGCTTAAAGGAGTACTGACACGAAATTTCAAAGCTGAGATCCGCTCTAGCAGTCAAGTACAACGACAACACAAATAGGTGTCTGTGAATAAATGCATCTTTCTTTCTTTGTAGTTGTGTGTGTGTGTGTGATCTCTCTTTCGCGAACATTACCGAACCGCGCAAATTCAACTCGTGCATTCGCACTTTCACATTCTTCCCCTCGGGGAAATGCGGGGAATTTTTGTAGCGCAAGCTACGCTACCCTACCTCGGGCAGTCTTCGCGGGGTGACCACTTTTGCCCTTGAGCGCTTGAGGTCAAACCACACCCCCATTCGAAAGCGCCCGGCAAGGAGCAGCGGCCCGTTTGGCGGTGAGATGTTTTAGTGGCGCCCCCTGGCTCTGATGTCAGCTTAGGGACTCGCGCCGCTGTCGCCTGCTACACTCGCGCCGCTGCTGCACTCTCGGCTCTGTCACCCGTTTGTGAGGGGAAGCAGTGCCTGTGCTATCTAGAAATCGCCCGCTTTGATGCTTTGCTCCATTAAAAAGCGTATTTCCAGTAATTCAGTTATTTTGCCAGTTTCTGACATATCTGAATAATTTCCGGCTGTATCCCGCACAAGTTTGCAACAGACAAGGAGAGATAGAACAACTTTCTAGGAGCATCGCTCAGAAGATCATGTGTGGCTTGTTCTTTCTGGATTATTTGCGTAAACTTCGCAAATGCTCAGAGCTCCTTGATGAGTATTCAAAATGCGAAGGCATCCATAAAGTGTTTTTGAGATGCTCCTATGAAGACAACAATCGAGTGCTACGCACCAAGCAGCGGGCCCCTACACGTGCATCGCACAGCAGGAAATGGAATGGTTGTCTTCTATATCTTTCGTTGTTGCTAACTTGTATCAGATGAATGTTGTTTCTGTGCCCAACACAGTCATTTTTCTGCACCGTCGGCGTCTTGTTAGGAAGTTTGGGGACGTGTGGGAGGCGGACAAAGTTCGTGTGGCTATTTTCTTCGCGCGGTAAGGCATACAGTAGCTTCTTCAGAAATTAGCTATTGTTATGGCTGCGTACAAGAAGGTGCATTTCCGCAGCGTGCGTTCTTCATTCACATGCTAATTCAATGAAACGGTTTGTGCTACTCAACCGCGAAACGGCGCAGACCACGTTATCCAAAGTACTGGAAGGCGGCTTTTGTGTCCCGAATTTCTATTGTAACCATTCTTATGATAACGAACTGAATATCAATCCGAACAGTAATGACATGATTATGGTGTTGAAGGCTTGGCAGACTCGCTAACAAATGCAATAAATGGTGTATGTGCCGGTTTGCATTACAACAACAATCGAAACCAATGAATATGTCCAAGCAGGTCTTTATTGCTTATTTCCAACCCCTTCAAGCGTGAAGAACAGATCCTAGCCTACTCTGGATGACGTTCGATGTATTGAAGAAAATTACTCTATATCTCTTGCCCTGAACTGAGAAGCCCGCCCACTAACCGGCTCGATTTTACTGTTGAATGAATTTTTCTCCTCCCTATCCTCCTCCTCCTTCTCTTGAGTGCACTAGCTTTTACTATAACGCATATCTAAATATTGGGAAGATATGGCTGCGGGAAATCTACCGAAATATCCCTCCAGGTCTGGACAAACATAGTGCTAATGTATTTTTACCATACACGTGACTCGTTTTGCTCAATAAGCCTCCATACTGGTTACAACTCTGGTATAAAATTAGCACGCGCCTATACACGGAGTAGGTTACTTGGAACTCAGCCTACATTTCTGGGCCCCATGGTGCCTGTGGGCATACTTTCATGCCATGACAATGTACAGTGATGTGATGCGATACTTTCGAATGTTTGGTAAGGTTGCAAAAACTGTTTTACCTTACATACGATTACCGGGAATCGTAATGCTTTTGCCCAAAGCCGACAACCCCGAAGGCCCGGAATTTATTTTGGTCTTGCTTAAATTTCGCTGTTTTCGGTTATTAGACTCTGGCTATTGTTCCCTTTGTTCGAAAGATTGCTGAATAGCGAAGCTGGCGCTTAGCTCCGATTCTTCGCGCTCCGCACAGGACCGGCTTCGCACGAATGGGGCGACGCCAGCAATGTTGTTTCTTCGGGAGCTATATAAAAAACTATACTTCAAACCACGCCTTGGGCTAGTGTATGCGATTTTAAGTCTTTTATTATGAAAAAAGTGGCGCATACTCAATATCTGGTGCGGAGAAGCATTAAAGTCAACCACGCGCGAGGAAACAGCAGGGAGAGCGAGCCAGAGTGAAGCAGACGACAAATGTGAGAATCCTTAAGCCGACGTCACGGAGGCGCGCTTCGCAGCGGCGCCCGTGGGCTAGCTCACCTCCAATAACGGTGAGATACAGGCGGCAGAGGAGGGATAGGCAAGGGAGGATAGGAGACGTTCGCGGGATCCATACGCGGGACGTGACGGAGGAAGGCGAGGAGGCCGCCGCAGCGATAAGCGCGCACCACGAAGGAAGGCCACATGCGGCGCAGAGCCCTGCGCGTTAGAGGAAGACGAGCATCCAGCTGTGGTCGCTCGTACAGCGGCGAGGCTTTAGTGGCAGGACATGCCTCGTATCAGAGGTTTAACACTTGCTGTCCGCTTTAATCACCAGTGCGTTAATTAACGTGAAATTCGCACACAAAACAACCGCGGCCGCAGTAATAATGTATGCATTACTTTCTGGGGACGCTCATAATCAGCGTGCGTTTAACCACTTGATCAGAGCTATGCTCTAAACAGTCAAGGAGACCCCCAGCTTCTGCAGTTGGGAAAATAGTACTACGAAAACCGCGCCGTGTCGACCCGGGAAATTTGCCGAGAATTGGTGCATATGCATTTAATGGTTAGAGCGGTAAATAATTTGATTGGGCTGGTTAACTTTGCTAGTCATGCCAACCCACATTAGTACGTCAAAAGCAGTCTTTCCAGAGCTGCTTGGTCCATCTGGCAAATACGGCAGCGGTCCAGCTAATGCCAAGAGTTGCAGCCGTGCAGGTTCCTCATTCTTAAGGCAAAAACGTTGTGTGCCAACGGCTTCCTGGCATGCAGCCGCGCAATACATAAAGAAAGAACAGTCCAATGTGCTGTGGTAGGTCCTCGATGAACGATCGAATGGCGCGAACGGGCAGTGCAGTCGGGTGTGCCGCCTCGGCGCAGCGCGCATGGGCTGCGGGGAAGCAGGACCTGCCAACGTATGATTCACACTGCAGGACCCCAGCACGCGCGCCTGGATGACCACCATCAAGTCGTCGAGCAACCAGGAGCGCCGGAAGGGGGAATCCGGTGCGAGCGGCCTCACGGAGTGGAGCGATGGCCAGGGGACCTACTTGGTCTGCGTCTACAACGTCTCCGCCGATCAGCCGTACGCGATTCTGAAGGCTCCCATAAGCAGCACTGCTCAGGATATTATTGCTCAGGTGCGTCTTCTTTCTCCTGTACGCCGTACACCCATGCGACGCAGCGCGCGGGTTGCGCGATGTTCGCTCATAATTGACTCGGCGCTGTCCGCAGGGAGGGACAGCGCTGCCTAATCGATCTGGTCCTGCGGGGGGTTGTGATTGCCGCGCAACAACCCGCCGCGGCAGCTAGGGCGTTGTGCTGCCGAGCCCTAGGACATTGCGGGCGCGATCCCGGCCACGGTGGACACTTTTCAGGAGGAAGCGAAAAGGGGAGACGCCTGTGTGTCGAGATTTCGGTGCACGTCAAAAATCCCCAGGTGGCCAAAATTCATCCGGAGCTCTTCACTACGGCGTGCCTCGTAGCCCAGGTGCAGCTTCGGCGCGTTAAACCCCACAATCAATCAATCACGATTGCGGTCGGAAATGTAAGCATGCGCGTGCCAGTTAGGCTGTCTCTGAAAGAGCTGACATTTTTGCGGAAGCAGACGCTCTTCAGCCTATGATTGCACTCTTTGCCAGTTCTAACCCGAGCAAGCAGCTTTGGCTCGCTGAAAGGGCGAGGACGGCGAGTCGCCCCAACGAATCCGCCCTGGACTAGGGATCCTACTCACCAACCAGCTCAATTTTACTGGTTGCAATAAAGTTTTCTTCCCCTCCTCCTCCTCTTATTGTGGCTCAGAAGGAACAGAATCGGCCACACTACATAATTTGTTAGAGTACAGCGGCATCTTCTTGGCAAGGTGTGATGGTATTTTGTGAGCGCCTTTTTTTTACATATTATTCGGATAACAAAACGAACCAAGTAATTAGGCGTTCGTCAAGAGTTTGTCTGGTCAGGAATAATGGTGATGGGGGAAATGTAGTCCGGTGACTGACCAGGTGAAAAGTTGAAAGAAGTTTTGAGAACCTGAACGTCTTTCATTGTCTTGATTGATATCATTGTTATTCATTGACTGCACCATTCTCTTTCTATATTAGGACACAGCGGCCCTGAACGCATCGCATTGGAAT
The DNA here is from genome assembly GCF_048455015.1 of Haemaphysalis longicornis. NCBI lineage: Eukaryota > Metazoa > Arthropoda > Arachnida > Ixodida > Ixodidae > Haemaphysalis > Haemaphysalis longicornis. Next base: position 458,868,307 of record NW_027526203.1, on the reverse strand, counting down.
CTTAATTGGAGCATGCACAGCTGCGTGCGTGTCACGTGTCGCAAAAGAAAACTGTTTATGGGCAGTTTTACGTGACACTTGTCTACAAACATAACTGAGTATATAATGTAGTCACATCTGTGAACCGAGAACTACCCTCTCTGTAGCAAGTTTACTTTCCCGGTACAACGGCTAGAAAGCAGAAAATTAACAGTACCCTCCCCCCCCTCCCCTCTTTCCGTGCTATGGTTAAATCGCGCTGGCTTAGACAACTAGCGTTCTACCTGTGCTGCACTCCTGGCGTTTCGGAGGCCTTCGAGCACATTGTCTATCAAGTGAACTGTCCATTACACTCTCTACAGGGGGCAAAGGAAAAGCCGCCGAGTCACTTTACGAATGACTGGAACTTCATCGAGTTCTTCAAAGGTCGCCGAATCCACCGACAATTGAGTTTCCGTGTATCCCAATTATTAGGCAACTCTACGATGGCACTTTGTAGCTTACATGACGCGAACACCACCTCTTCATTCAATTCAGGTGTCATTTCAGAGCCTAAAAACCCTAAATATGAATCATCCATTCCAGCATCCAGTGCGCACCCGAACACCACAGAGGCCTCGGAGATTTTTTCTGGCATTTTCGTTCTTCCATGGCTGATCCAGCTAGGTTTCTTATTCCTGGCGTGGTTCGAAGTTCTGTGACAGCAGTTCGACCACCTCCGCCTGACGCGTCTATGCGCGCTATCCCGCGCAGGCACTTGTGAAGGCGCGACGCGCGGAGGACCCAATGAACTTCGTGCTCGTCGAGCAGATGGAGTACCCGTCTCCACTGGCCGAGAGTGCGCCGGCGGCCGGCTCGTCGGTGCGACGCCGAGGCATGAGCCGCGGCCGGCGCACCCTCTTCGACGACGAGAACGTCTACGAGGTGCAAGCCCAGTGGAAGGCCCGCGGGTGGTTCGAACTGAGGGAGCGAAACGAGGTGAGCCTTGGCAACAGCGCAAGCACGGCGGGCTTCTGAAGAACGCCCCAGTCTTCCCAATGACGGACGGGGAAGTCGTTATGACACAGATACGGGCTTCTGCTCTTTCGGGAGCGGCGCATTGACTCGTGTTTTGGCTTACAGGATGTCCCAACTATCGCGCACCAAGATATTGAAAAAGAGCAGTGGCGTTACTCGAGGAAATCCGAGTCACAATGTTTCCAGTACAGTGGAGTATACGCCAGTATTTTTCGTTAATAATATTTAATTAGCTCATTGTAATTAATTATCCAACTTGGGAAGTACTGTCCTAATCCTTAAAGTGTCAATGAGGAACTTGTACGCACTAGGGGCATCTAACTGCGGTCTTTTCACCAACGTAGTAATTGCGTACTCATTCTTTTTAGTGATAAAGTAACCCCGCGAAATAAAAAAAATACCACGTGACGGCGCTTTCACCCGTATCATGGTCATTCGCGCAGAGTTTGCACGTTTCAAGGTAATGTACAGTCATGGGCAAACGAAATGTTAACACAAAAAAAATGAACCAGAACACGCAAATTTGAAAAATAGTGTTCGCTTTGGTCCATAAATGCCGTGCTATTGGAAAGCCCAACTTGGTTTTTGAAACTAAGCCACGCGTCATTTTGACTTGCATGGAAAGAAACCGCGCTATTTGTGTGTTGTGGCTCATATTTTGATGTTCGCATTTCATTTGCCCATGACTGTACGTTGGAATTATCCCGCAGACGATAGCTGCGTAACGACAAGAGTACCAGCCGCAACTGCTGTGTGAATAAGATGGCCTCGTCTGGTGCGCGATATACGCACGCTTGAATGCACCAGTGCACGTGCTTGTGATCGTATGTGCACCCTCCCACATTTTTAATAATACCGTGGTAGCGACGACCGATCGGCATGTCAGCGCCTTATCACGGTTTCCGGCGGGTAAGTAGGCGAGAGTACTCGCACGCACATGGAATTGTCTGCTGGATCAGCGTCGTCTACTAGGCTGCTCTCCTTAGAGAAACTCACCCCCTGGTTTTCTCATCTGCGAGTACTGTTTAGCTAGCCGACAAAGGTAGTAAGCAGAGTAAACGTTCCTGACGCACGTGCCGGGCAAGTGTTACGAAATAGAAATTAAGCGCGCATGCGCATGTGCTTCAGATAACCTAGGTTTCTCATCAAGAAAATCGTGCCGATACCGCGGTATGGGGTAAATCGATCTCAAAGAAACAGCGTTGCAGACGATTCTCGCACAGGAAAGAGGCTTTTGCTGCTGCGCATACTCTTTTCGATTTCGACGCTGGGCACCGCAATAAGGCGCTGACATGCTGTTCGGTCGTCGCTCCCGTGATACTATTTAAAATTTGGGGTGGTGTATATAGTCATGGACAAATGAAATTCAAACACAGAAATTTGAATCGGAACACGCAAAACGAACAATACTGTTGCTGGAGGTCCAATAATGGAGCGCTCTTGGTATATTTGGAAGCCACATTGCCCAACTTTGTATATATAGCTGTAATTAAGCCACGCGTCAGATTGGCTTGCATGGAAAGAAATTGCGCTATTTGTGTGTTCTGCTTCATATTTTCGTGTTTGGATTTCATTCGTGAAGGACTGTACGTGTGTTCTTGTTGGCGCCACGTACAGGGGGGCACATAGTAAAACGGACCGAGCGAGCGGTGCGCGAAAACTATTGGCGCGACACCTTCCGGCGCAGCGCCTGCATGCTGTGTGTGTGCTTGCGCGTCTTTCGCGGTCAATGCATGACAATTTTCCCGGTTTTGGCCGAAACGCTTCGTTTCTGTCAAATGCGGCGCAGCGGAATGATTCTTAGCATAGAGTTTCATACTAATATTGTAACGATGGTTACGAATGAGGACTGGAAAAAGGTTTATTTACAAGGCGAACTTGTGCCCAGAAATGCTGATTGCCCAGATGACGGCGAGGCATTCCTTCTCGGTCGCCGAATAATTTGTTTCCGCTTTGGAAAGGGCGCGACTCGCATAAGCTATAACTTTTTCTACGCCAGCTTGCCACTGGACAAGGATAGCACCGATTCCCACGTTGCTGGCATCTGTACGAATTTCCGTATCGGCGGCATCATCGAAGTGAGCTAAAACTGGCGCAGTTTGAAGGCGGCTACGCAGCGTGTCAAATGCCTCCTGCTGCTCTTTTCCCCAGAGAAATAGAACGTCATCTTTTGTAAGTCGCGTGAGGGGTTCCGCAATTCTTGAGAAGCCTTCCACAAAGCGCCTGTAGTAGGCACAAAGTCCCAAGAAGCGTCGCACGGCCTTCTTATCGGTAGGTCGAGGAAAAGAAGCGACGGCAGTCGTCTTCTCGGGGTCCGGCCGAACGCCGGCCGCACTTACAACATGGCCGAGAAATTTAAGCTCCTCGAAGCCCAGGTGACACTTCTCAGGCTTGATTGTTAAATCTGCAGAGCGGATGGCCTCTAGAACACGTCTCAGCCGTGACAGGTGTTCTTCAAACGAGCTAGAGAAGACAACGACGTCGTCGAGATATACCAGACACGTCTGCCATTTTAGCCCAGCGAGAACGGTATCCATCATGCGCTGGAACGTAGCCGGCGCAGAGCATAGGCCGAAAGGAAGCACCTTGAATTCGTAGAGGCCGTCCAGTGTCACAAATGCCGTCTTCTCACGGTCCCGTTCATCAACTTCAATTTGCCAATATCCAGATTTCAGGTCCAGGGAAGAGAAAAATTTGGCCTCGCGCAGGCGGTCTAATGTGTCATCAATTCTTGGGAGTGGATACACGTCGCGTTTTGTCACGCTGTTCAATCTGCGGTAATCGACACAGAAACGGAGCGTGTTGTCCTTTTTCCGGACGAGCACGACGGGTGAGGCCCATGCACTTTTAGACGGCTGAATAACGTCATCATTCAGCATCTCCTTCACTTGTTTTTGAATTGCTTCACGCTCCGTTGGGGACACCCTGTATGGATGCTGATGAACAGGCCGGGCGGATTCGTCCGTTATGATGCGGTGTTTCGCCACGCGAGTCTGGCGAACCTTAGACGTCGTGGCGAAGCAATCAGAAAAATCGCGCACCAGACTCATCAAAGCATCCTTTTGAGTGGCTGAGAGGTTTGGGTTAATTTCGACCGGTAGCATGACGTCAGCTGTCACTGAGTCCGGTGGCGCCGTTCCCAGTGTAGCTAGATGCGTGACGTCGGCGGCCTCTTCGATGAACGCGATAGTGGTGTTCTTCGCGAGATGTCGACGCTCATTACTGAAATTAGTGAGCAAAACCGACGCGCACCCATTTTTCAGTTCGACAAGTCCCCTCGCGATGCAGACACCCTTATCCAGGAGTAACCTCATGTTTCCTTCGGCTATTCCTTCACAGTCATGGAATGCGTCATTCTTTACCTTGACGAACACGCTGGTGCGAGCGGGAAGCGTGACACTGTCGTCAGCGATGCGTAAAGCCGTGTCGCGTCGGTTTTCGATGCCACCTCCGATGGCTTGTTTTGTGGAGAAGCTGATCGTGAATTTCTCCAAGTCAATAACCGCGCCGTTTCCTTGTTCTTACAAGGAAACGTATCAAGTCCATACCAAGAATTAAACTTTTTGAGCAATCGGGGAGCACGATGAAGGTGCCGATGTATGTGAATCCATGGATCGTGATTCGCGCCGTGCACCTACCCACAGGGGTGATCAAATGGCCTCCGGCAGTACGGATCTGCAAGCCAGCCCAGGGAGTGAGCACCTTCTTCAGTTCTGTGGCCAACGTCTGGCTCATAACGGAATGGTCCGCACCAGTGTCGGCCAACGCAGTAATCTCGCACCCGTCGATTTCTACAAATACGTCGCATGTCACATGTTCAGTGGCGCAGCTCCCGGTATGCGTTTGGCCAGCCGAATCTTGCAGTTGTCGTCGTCGTCGTCGCAATGGAGGATCTTGATTCATGTCGACGCCAGCGGCCTCACCTCCCGGGGTCGCTGACCTCAGTTTCCCCGTGTTCCAGGGCTGCGCGATGAACGGTCGGTGGAATTCGGGGCAAAGCGTGGGCTCAGGGATCGGCGTTGCATAGGGGATGGCGAACGGGACTCAGAGCGTCGTGGCCTAAAGGGTTCATGGCGCTCGGCGAGGTAGTTTTCTATCTCCGGCGGGCGCTCACCATTTCTCGGACGCGGCGCATTCGGTGCGAATCCTCGCAACCCGGCACGACGGTAGGGACATGCACGGAAGACATGTCCTTCTTCTTCGCAGTGGAAACAAAGTGGCCTGTGGTCGGGAGTGCGCCATAGGTCACTTTTGCGTGGGGGCATTTCCCGCGGGTACGGCAGGTAGCTACGAGGCCTGGGGGTACGGCAGGTAGCTACGAGGCGCAATGCTGGCGACGGTCGGGGGTGCGCCGTAATAGGGTTGCCGTACGGCGGCTGCGTACGAACACCGCGGTTCTTCAGGCAGCGGTTCCTCCGCCGGCTCAGGAATCCGCACCGCTTGCTTCACTTCTTCCCTTATGATCTCGGCGATGGACACTGTCGGAGGTGAACACTGTCGGAGGTTGGCACGGAGCGCCTGGAGCTCTTCTCGCACGATTTTCCTCACCAGTTCGCGAAGGTCGTCGAAGTTGTTCCCCAGCCCTGTCATGCAGTTTGCGCTGGAGATGGTGGCATCAGCTCGGTAGTACTGCCGTGACCTTAGCTGAAGTGCCCGTTCTATTGCGGTGGCCTCCGCAATAAACTCGGAGGTCGTGCGCGGAGGGTTCCTCACGAGCCCGTCGAAAATCTCCTGCTTCACACCGCGCATTAGGTGCCGCACCTTCTTGTCGTCCGCCATGGATGAGTCTGCGCGTCGAAACAAGCGCGCCATGTCTTCTGCGTACATGGCGACGGACTCGTTGGGACATTGGATCCTCGCGTGTAGTGCAGCCTCAGCTTTCTCTTTGCGGTCGATGCTAACGTAGGTCTTAAGTAGCCGCTGACGGAACTCCTGTCATGTAGACATGTCGGCTTCGTTGTTCTCCAACCACGTTCTGGCCGCTTCCTCCAGGGAGTAATAAACGTTGTGCAGCTTGCGCTGTTCGTTCCAGCCGTTGAAGTTGGCGGTACGCTCAAACTGTTCCAGCCAGTCCATCTTCAAAGGCTTCCCCGTAGAAAGGCTTCGGTGTGCGAGGTTGCTGGAAGATGTACTGAAGAATCGCCTCATTGGGAGGTGTGAGTGTTGCGCTGGCATCCCGTCTACTCGTCTTGGGTGTCCGTCCGAGCAACGGCTCGCACTCCGCAGGTAGTCCTTGCAGGCGGCGACTGGCGCGCTCGTGAACAGGAGTGATCGTGATGTCTTGACGGGTGCTTGGCGCGTCCGTAAGACCAGGGATCATTTACCCGGCTCCTCCACCACTTCTGTAACGATGGTTACGAATGAGGACTGGAAAAAGGTTTATTTACAAGGCGAACTTGTGCCCAGAAATGATGCGCTGCTCGTTGGTTGGTTGGTTGGTTGGTTCCTTATGTTATGGCGCGTACCCACGCGGGGGATTGGCCAAGAAGCTGGCAGTAATAATTAGGCTGTGACCCGGTTTATTTTAGAGAAAAAAGAAAAAAAAAGAAGTACGAGAAAAAACATTGAGAGTAGAAAAAAAAAATCTTTGGATTGAACAGGATTGTCAGGAAAAAAAAAATCTTGCGAATGAAGGCATAGCTATCTAGCAGGGCATCCGGCCTGTCGCCGCAACAAAGGAATGAAAGGCGATCACGACATCTCTGTGGCAATATCCTATGACGGAAGCACCCAGGGAAAGAATAACGGTTAAAGATAAAGGGAGATTCAGCCGATTAAACGTGTATTCAAGGTGCGTGCGTCGCATCGAGGAAAAGCTGCGGCAATTTAAAAGAAAGTGTTCTATTGTTTCAGGGGCATTGCAGAAAGGGCATTGAGGAGATAACGCCTGACCAGCTTTGTATAGATAAAAATTTAAAGGGGGGATTCTGCAACGAAATTTTGTGATTGCGACCTCACATTTACGAGATTCGCAGAATTTAGGCTTCCATAAGTGAGAGAGGTGAATATAGTCGGAGCATGAACGAAGGGCATCTTGCCGATTACTTTTTAAAACTTGAAGGCGCCTAAACCTCGCCCCCAAAACAAAACTGTCAATTGGGCAATTCACGACGGCAGGACCCCCAAGAGCCAAATTGGCTAATTGGTCTGCCATTTCATTGAAGATTATCCCTGCGTGACCAGGGACCCACACTAACCGGATCTCGCGAAGCTGGTAAGGAATGAATGAACGGAATGACCTGAGAATAGAAGAATCTTTATCATTTGTTAGAGCAGTGCACACGGAGAGAGAATCCGAAAGAATAACCACCCCCGCAAATCTGTGCTGTAGTTTATTAAGGGCTAAGATTATCGCCAATAATTCTGCCTGAAAGATCGGGGTATAGTCTGGCAGCCTGATTGAGAAGGACCAATCTAGAGACTGAGAATATATTCCTACCCCAGCCTTCTCATCACTTTGCGAGGCATCTGTGGCAATTACGACATCAGTATGAAGAGTGGCCAAGTGATCTTCAAGTAAATGATTGAGTAATCGGGCCGGCAATAATTTCGCATGCGAAGGAAAAATGTTGTCCAAGCTTATGTCGACAGGCGACAAATTATCAGAATAGGGCTGGAGTAGAAAAAGATCTGCACGAAGAGGCTGCAGCCATGCCTGAACGCAATCCAATTGAGGACGCTGAAATCGGGGCCACGTAAATCCTCGAAAAAGGTCAGGCCTCAAGAGGAAGATGGGTTGAGCTTCGTATAATGGAGATTCAAACAGTTTTAGAAATGTTACAACAGTTAACAATTTAAATCGATCCAGAAGTGAAGGCAACCGTGCCTCAAGGTACAATACAGAGTTAGCTACATACTTTGGCAACCCTAAACATAAACGCAACGCCAATCTCTCAATAAGAAATAGGGGATGGAGTTTGTACGTCGCGCAGCCAGAAAATAACACGCAACCAAATTCCAATACTGGGCGAACATAGCAACGATAAATCATTAGCAGGGCGTCTCTACGCATACCGAATTTATGATTGCATAGCCTACGCAGCACTCCCGCAGCTTTTTCACCTTTGGCAGCAATGTGCGAAATATGAGGACGCCATGTGAGGTGGTCGTCATAAATTATACCCAAATATTTAATTTCCGTGACCTGAGGGATGGATTGCAACCGGTATGTTAGACGTAATGATATAGGGTTATTGCTGGGAAATACTATAACGGCACATTTACTGACATTTAGCGAGAGGTGTAACGTGCTAAGCCAATTATCCAGGACAACCACATAGTCCTGCAGTCGCTGATATAACGCTTGGATGTCCCTATCAGCCGAGAAAAAAGCAATATCATCGGCATACACATCGGTAGATATGCCGTTCTGTATTGGGATAGAACTAAGGAGTAAGTTAAAAATAACTGGAGAAAGAACTGATCCCTGAGGAACTCCACGAAATTGGTGATACTGGGATGTCGATAAGCCGCCCTTGGAACAAAAGAATTTCCTTCCCTTTAAAAACTCACCAATCCAGGAGCGGATGTACCCTGGAATCTCGCTAGATGCAAGGCGTGACATCAACGTGCTGTACTCGACGCTGTCGTAAGCCTTTGCTATATCTAGGGTTACCAGCGCACTTACATGTTTTAGTCGGCGAGCTAATTTAATGCGGCTCTCGATGTCGACGTGGGCCTTCCAAATAGAATTTCCAGGTCTGAAGCCAATCTGGGCGGGGCTTAGAATACGATTACTGTTCAGAAACCGCATAAGCCGGCCATGCAATACCCTTTCAACCAACTTTACCACGTTGCTAGTCAACGAAATCGGCCTAATATTGTCTTTGACGAAACCCAAACTTTCGTTTTTCAACAATGGTGCTACCTTAGCGATTTTCCATTCAGAAGGTATCCAGCTGTTTTTTAACGACATGTTGACAATGTTTAGTAAATCATCAGGAGACACCTCAAGCAGAAATTTTAACGTTGCCACCGTAATGCCGTCTGATCCTGGAGCACACTCAGACAGCTGCAAAACAATATCAGCTAATTCCGCCCTTGTCACTGGAGTGAAACCCTCATTCGAAACCTGGCACACAAAAGGAGAGGCCAACCCAGAAGAAAAACGAGATTCCAGTTCCTGCGCAATACGTTCCAAAGTTTCCATAGACTCACTCGTCGACTGAACAATTGACTTGCCGTTATCCTGATCTTGTACAACCTTTCTTAAACGGAGGAATCTATGCAACATGCGTCTATTTTTGGACTTTGATAGAGAGGCGAACTTTTGGGTGTTATAATTTTCTTTTGCTTTAGAAACAACCCGCTTGAATATTGCAGCGGCAAACTTGTAACTGGTCCAATTGGATGGGCATTGGTTTTTAAGAACGTTCTTCCAAGCCGCTTCTCTCTGACTATACGCACGAGCACATTCCTCATTCCACCATGGACTGGAGCCGCCATCTTTTTGAGAACAAACAATAAAGCGGGATTTTTTAACAGATTCAGAAAGGATTGATAACACTTGAGCTGCCCGGAGTTCCTCGCCTCTCGATGGAATAGAGCTAAGTGCTGTCTTTAGTTCTTTTTGAACGCGATGAAAATTTATATGCCGAACTATATGTGCTCGTGGTGACGTAGGAAGGCATAAAAACTCAAATACAATTGGGATGTGGTCACTACTTGTAGCCTGGTCCCAAGTAGACCATGAAGATATATTTCCCGGGGTGGAGAATGTCAAATCAAGAACAGAACTGGTCTGCCATCGAAAAAATGTCGCAGTTCCAGAGTTAAAACAATACAAATTGTTGTCCCGCATCCAGTCGCAAAGACGCCTGCCACAGGAATCTGTGCGGAAACCCCACGATACGTGGTGCGAATTGAAATCCCCACAAAGAACAACTCGTTTTTCACACGCCGACACGGCAGCATCGAGTGAAGAGGTGGAAGTTACTCCACTCGGAAAGTACGCATTCACTATAGAAAATGCAACGCAACCTGGAAGATTGAATGTCACTGCCAGAATTTCCGATTTCACAGACATAAATTGAAATGAGAGATGGGCTTTATGGCAAAATCGAGGGGATACTAAAGTTAGCAATCCTCCTCCTTTAGTTGGACGGTCTGAACGGAACGTTCGGTAGTTGTGGAATCTAAATGGCCGACCAGGAGCCAGCCAAGTTTCCTCCAGTACAATAACATCTGGTCGGGTTTTAGAAACAATATTGTGAAGGTCTGTTAGCGCTGAAAAGACTGAACGACAATTCCATTGAAGTATCCGTAGAGACATTATGGGGAAGTGATGGCCGCCACAGCCGCCTCCAAAATATCACCTGTTTTTTGACTCGCTTGACCTTTCTTAGACTTTTGTTTCGGGCACGATTCAGGTGAACCCAAAATCGGCGATCCTGTTCTTTTATACACAATTGATTGATACTCCATGTCTTCTGGGTGGTTCTCAGACTCGACGTTATTCTCGTTAGCAGGACGAATGTTCGATGCCATGCGAGAAACAGGCGGGCTAGTTGCGGCTTTGGATGCATGACGAACCATCGAGGCCGGACGACCGGGGGGCAGGCCAGCTACCATTTTGGAGGGAAGAGAAGTACCTTCGCATTGGGACTGAGACGAAGGGTTGGAAGAAGCAGAAGTGGATGGTGACGGTTGGCTGAAACGGCTTGAATAGTGAGCGGGGTCAGTCTCATCCAAAGGTAGTTGATTGAGTGACCCAAAAGCCTTAGTATTAAAGCCACAAGCGGAATCTGTTTGCACAGCTGCGCCACGCAACGCGGACACAGACTCTGTGATGTGTGCCGTGTGAGCTGTTAGGAGTTCTGCCATAGCATGCAGGTAGCGATCCATCATCTTTGACTGACTTTTTTCGATTGCTGACGCGATCACATCAACAAGAGATGCGTCCACAGTAGCGGAGCCACGTGCCACAACTGAGGCATAGCCTGACGATCTATCTTTGACTACAGCCATCGCCTCACTCCGCGAGCACCGGCGCTTTTCAATGACCTCAAGGATCTTTACCTCTTGTGCTCGAACTGGACAGTTGGAGTAGTCCGCACGGTGTGAGTTTCCACATAGGCAGCAAGTTTCTTCATCTGTCTGGCATGGAGCTGGAGGGTGATCGCCTCCACAAGTGCAACAACGAGCAGACGACTTACAACCCCCGACACTGTGGCCGAATCGCCAACACTTTCGGCACTGTAGTGGACGAGGGGAAAGCGGCTCAACCTTGAAGATTACGGGCCACGCTTTTAACTCCCCAGGGACAGACACACCAGCGAAGGTGGCGATGACTGACTCGGTCGGATAGCGGACATCGTTCTCTACTCGGCTACAGCGATGCACAGCAATGACACCAGCCGAAGCGAATTCCTCCAGCATATCTGACACTGACATTTCTGGGTCAACTCCGCGAATGATGCCCTTCGAACATGCAAGATGGGCAGGCACAAATGGGCTCACCGGGAAAGAGGCAAAGGTTGAACACTGCAGCAAGTCCTGCACGCACTCTTGGTCAGGCGATCGGATCACAACGCCTCCTTTCCCGAAGGGACGCACGCTGGTGATTTTCTGGAAACGCTCCGTAGCAGAACGAAGGGCGCTTTGCATTCCTCCTCTTCTTTTCCTCTAGTGCCACTCGCCGTCTTCTTCCTTGCCTTCCACTTGTTCGCTGATGCGTGACGTCAGTTTCCAGTCAATGCGTGATACTCAAACATGTTTCAATATGAAACTCTATGGATTCTTAGAGTCCCCGGCGTGCGCTGAAGCCGTGTTACGGTCCCGTTCAGCTAGGAGATAATATGTCCGTCCGGGAGGCTCTTTCTCGCGCGATGCAAAGTGGCATTGGGCGAAGGCGGCGATAAAGATTCACGCACGATTTGACCTTAGCCGGTCGTTATGCGACGAACAGAAAGCTGATATCAAGCACTGATGATAACCGTGATGGTTTATTCGCGTCAAAAAAATTTACACAGCGAATAAATCGTCACCGCTGATATCAAAATGTTCGTTCGTCACATACCGACTGGAAAGGGTTCAGTCCCGCAGGACGCTTTGTAGTCGACTCGCTGTAACGCCAACATGCGTTAGTGCCAATAAAAGGACGATAAACGAGATTCTGACGCACATGTTATCTGAAAGCTCAATGTCAATCTTCAGCACTTCCTTCAGGCTGCCGGCCGCTCCCTCAGAGAGCCGCGCGAGCCACCGCCGGTTGTCACATTCGAGAGAAACAAAGCGCTGCGGCCGAAACTGCGAACATTGACACATTAACATGCATTGATGAGCGAAAGACACGCATGCGCAATCAGCTACCTCGACAGCAGGCGCTCGGCCGGCAGGTGTCGCGTCAATAGTTTTCGTGCACCACTCGCTTGGTCCACTTTATTTTGTGGCCGCCTGTACGTACAGTAGAGACCAAAAGTTACCGGGCCATGAAAGCGCAAAATTTCAGGAAAATTATCGTCCCCAAACAAAACCAGCAACTGTTTTCTGTGACCTAATGATTATTCATTTCATGATGAATAATTGCAGGCATTGGCTGAGGGGCTGTTATGCGGTGGAGAAATCCGCTGAGGTAGCCATGCTAGTGGTCCGTGATCTTTTGCACATGGCTGTTTATAAGCGCGTATTTCGTGCATGTGTGTAAAGAATTTACTACCGGTTGCACATTGTACGTCCTTTCCTATCCCCCAGCAAGAGGTTTTAACCCCGAACTTTGTGGCTTAATACACAACGCACATGCTCTCTCTCTCTCTCTCTCTCTCTCTCTCTCTCTCTCTCTCTCTCTCTCTCTCTCTCTCTCTCTCTCTCTCTCTCTCTCTCTCTCTCTCTCTCTCTCTCTCTCTCTCTCTCTCTCTCTCTCTCTCTCTCTCTCTCTGCACTTGTATGAAGTGCTTCCTGGTTCTAAATATTGTCATTATAGTGCGGTATAATAGTACTCTAAAGCTATTTGAAACAAGCAGTTGCTTCTGCTTTTGAAATGTGTAGTAATCAGCCACACAACTTAGTGCCTGAGGGATACTCACTTTCAATTGAAATACCAGCGCAATGAAGTCAAATTTTTGTCTACCGCGTGATCTGGTACTGTTTCGCTCCTTGCGCACTCAAAAAAACTGTCATATTTATCTATAGCTGTATTTTCTCTCCGCTTTTGTTGTTTTTATTCATTTGCAAGCTAACTGGGTGGGCTGTGCGGTACTTAATTAGCACTTAAATGAACATTAAAAGGTGGAAACAAGGTGGCCTGTGCGGATAGATTAATGTGCCGGAAATCCACATTCACCTTTCTCGCAACTCGCAGTTGTTTAATGAGGCAGAAAATGCCAGAAACGTCAAAACGGTTGCCGACCCCCCGCACGCTTTCGGGTACTACGGTTTGTGACGTCACAATATTTGTGCACGGCGAGAGCTCATTGCAGAAGCCTTTATAAATGTTTTTCCTAAAATAAACAGTTCCGAAGTGGTTGAGCCCGTGAAATAAATAGAAATCAAAGCTTTCCGTGAGCTGGAGTAATTTAAAAAACGCAGACAACAGATTGTATACACCGCGAGACAGGCTGCTTCCCTCACGCTCGTCAGCCACGTTTCAAAAAAGGCATTGGTGCGCAATTAGCGAAGTCAAAAACCTGCCACAGTGAACGCCCGAGCTTCTGCGATCAGACAAGAAGCGGCAAAGGGACAAGATTCACTGCAGGTGTTTAAGCGACCCGACCCGCCTGGGCTTCTAATCCGTTCTCTGCGCGCGGATGTTGCTATCGGTAAGGCGTGCCCGCGCCGGGTTCGAACCTTATCGCCCGTGAAAGGTTAGGGTACTTACTGTACGGGCTGTGATCCCGTTATCCGACCCATCTGAACTTGTGCTTTCCCGCTCGCTGCGAGCCGCCGTTGATAAATAATCCGTACATCGTGCGCGCATAGCTCTACTATTATGTTTGGGCCGGGCGGAGCCGCTCCGAATTTCGCCATTCGACCACGAAGACTACTCGAGACAGCTGCGAGAAGCGAGTGTGTATTTCATGCCCGATTAGCGCGTCACGCGGGTGGAGAGAATACGAGATGGACGTGATCGCCGGGCGAGCTGAGATGAAGGCTGCCGCTTGCACGGGTGCCTAGCCGGGCACCCACTCTTGCGCGATATTTGAAACGGCGCTTGTCGCTGCTTCGTTCGCGGCCGGCGTGAAGTCTTTGTCCGGTGTAGGCGGGCACAACGGCCGCTGGAGCAGTGAAAAAACATTTCTCGTTCAGTCGGTGACAAATAATAAAACTGAAAGCCAGCCTCCTCGGTCAAAGAAACGTTCTCAGTGGTCGGACATGGCTTGGTGATGTAAAAGCTACTTTTGCCAGACCGCACCGGTGCCTCGTTCCTATTTTGTGACGCGATCTCTACGTCACGAAAAAATTAAAGGGAAGCGGGAGAGAGAAATGCCAGCTTTTTTTGTGGATTTCTCGGGAAATAACGCATCGTTGCTCGTCGAACAAAAGCTGGGAGTGCTACGAAACGTATGATCTTTCAGGTAAAACAAAATTTAATTCAGCCTTTAGTGTCCCTTAAATGACCGCTGTCAGCAGAGACATACGTTTAAAATGCCTTCCTCTGCGTATAGGTGTGCGTCGCTTTCAAGAGCCTCTAGGGGAATTCCACAAATTTGCAGCGTCGATTAATTTTGGGAAACGCCGGGTGTTCATCATGTCTGAGTCAACATCGTCATAATGGAGGCTTACCTTTAAAGCGTGCTCCATAGCAAGCTCTACTATGATGTGGGGAAGCTTGCAGCAAGAAAGGAAAAGAGAGAGACTTTATTCTTGAGGCACCGGGTTCAGGTTGGAGGGGGTGGCCTCAACCCATATGACCTGTAGCGCCCGCTGCGTTAGGGCCCGCTGGTACACGAGGGAAAAGCCACAGAAGGCCTTTTTTCCAGTGGACAGGGGTGGGGAAGGAGGGGGGGGGGGTAAGGTTGTGGGATACAGAGGGGTTTCACCACTCCCGAAAAATACCCCTGCCAAAATGCCCCAGGGAAGTTTGCGGCATCCCCAGGGACGCCACGACGGGTACGGCTCACCGACAAAGCGACGACAGGCTCCTAAGGGCCACGACGAACCAAAAGATTTATTGGCCCAGTGGTACAGCGCATATTGATCGCCGCGACAGGGCTCAAAATTACACTGTATTGACGCGCACCGTGGGCTGCCAGCGAGGTAGGAATAGGCCTAGCTAGTGTGTCCGATTGGGGTCAGGGGCCCCGCTCCGGACGGGTGGCGCCTCGGGCGCCATCCGGTCTTCCATCTCCCATCTCCTCCAGCAAAGTGTCCGCGCCCGGCGGGGGCAAGGATGAAGAGTCCTGGGTGAGAAGGAGCGACGCAACGCCACCTAGAGAAGGTTTTCTGGGTGCCGTTGAGCGATGGCAGCGGCGGGGCAGTTTTCCCCGCTCGCGCCCGCGACTCGACGCAAGGCGTGACTAGGGCTCTGGATTGACGTAGCTCGCGGGCGAACGCGCGCGCCGAGCGCGGAACGCTCGCGGTGAGAGGAAAAGGGGATCTAAAGGATCCCCACAAGGTCCGCGGGGGCATTCGCATCAGGAGAGGTAAAGCGCGAGGCGCACGCACGACTACAGCATACGATTGGCATGCGACTGATCGTTACGACTAATCGTTAGGACCGGTTTTAGCGTCGTACGCTTGTCGGAGGAGGCTCACGACGTGTGACTGGCGAGCCAGATGCAATCGTGTGATCTTTGCGCCCATCGTGCGGCCGCAACCAACGAGAGCACGAAGGCGTCGTCATAATGACGTCACTGTGGAAGCGTTTTTCAATGCCTCGAGGAGACAGTTTAGAGTATTTTGTGGGGAGCAGCTCTCCGCCGCCGCCGCCAAGCCGCGCTAGGGTGGCTGGCCACTAGAGTTCCTGTATTTTGTGGGGAGCAGCTCTCCGCCACCGCCGCCAAGCCGCGCTAGGGTGGCTGGCCACTAGAGTTCCTGTATGTAGCTCCCTGCGGGAGCTATATACAGGAACTCTCCTGGCCACCCTACCCGCGCGCCCTCCTCCGACAATACCATAGCCTCCTTGGCTATGACAATACAAACACCTGGTAGACACATGTTGCCAGCGGTACCAACAGCATGTGCAAGCGGAGTCGTCGTCGGTGCTAAACGTCCACACACCACTTGGACATATAAAATGCAATGTATAACCTAATATCACGATTCATTTTCACTTCAATTCTGTAAATGTTTTCTTTTCCTGCTCGGATTTCTCTTGCACGTATGTAAATCGGCCGGAGTGTGCCTGAACAGGGAGTCAACCATGGAGCGAAAACAGTAAGCGGAGCGACGCCGACGACGTATCGCACGCACGCATCGGACCATGCGTTTCCGGCGCTCCGGAGCGGTGCTCCAGCGCACCGCTCCGATCGGTGGTCAGAGCTTCTGCTTGCGAGCTACAAACGATCCGATGCTTGGCGGCGGAGGCGGCGGGATTTCGTCTGCTCGTCGGGCAGCTGGCCGCGACTAAAGTTCTAGAGTGGTTGCATGCACTCTATTTTAATTGCTTCTTATTACAATGGACGCGAAAATGCGCCGGGCACACGACAGGCGCACTGAGCGAGCCGCGTATACCACCAGCACGGTCGCTGGGCGAGCGGCGGCCGCGGCCGCGAAGTGGCGCAGGCCGGCGCAGGTAGCTCGAGCGATAGCTTGTTATCGCTCCCCGAGGCGCAAATAGAGCTGCACATACGAGAAAGGAGGTAATAATCTGATGGAAAGTTGCATTAACAATCGCCATCTGCGCCGCTTGCGAGAGCGGCAATCGAATATTCGCCGCAGTGTTAAGCCTAACATCTGTATGCGGGCCCGTAGGCGGACCTGCCGGCTGCTCCCAGTGCGCGTGTCCCCTCACTGCCTCGCGCGTCGCGCGCCGTTCTCTACCCGCGGCAGTGCCTGCATGGCGTCCACGGCCAATTTTTGGGCGGCTGACAGGATCAGTACGTAGGGACTTCAGTACAAGTTGCCGCCGTCGGGGAATCGGCGGTGCTACGGCAGCTCTGCTTTAGAGATAGGCGACTGCAAACACTGATGTCCATCCGACAGACGCATCATCCCTGTGAGCGAAGGAGCTGGCCGAGCGGAAGTCCGCCTGCGGTGACGTCACGGCCTCCCTCGGATTTCTCCGCTGAAACGCTCCGTCGTGTGTCGGGGTCGTGGCATCTCGGACACTGCGGAGAGGAAGAGTGCGGGCGATGTGGGAAGGAGTGGATTTGTAGAGTGCGCCACGTCTGTGCTTCCTCTATAGTAAGTTTGGCGTTGGGTGCGGGTAGTGGTCTGAACATAGTTACCAGTGAGGCAAACTATTACTACAGCGTTGGCCGATAACTAAAACCATAATCATTAGACCGCAATAACAATTTATGAAACTAGACATTTATGCGGGATGAGGCTAGCGAATGCTGTATAATTGCATTTCGCTCGTCTAATCACCTGTCCGTTTTCATCTTAGAAGCTTGTGCTGCTCGCACCATGCTGGCAATCAAGCGCTATCTTCCATATGAAGTTTGTTCGAACAGTCGTGAATTGGAAATGCAGGCGGGACGCTAGCGTAAACCACTTGATTGCCGGCATGGTGCGAGTAGCAAAAGCTTTTAAGGTATCATTTCGTCATAACGAATGATTATCATAGTTTTCAGTCAACGCTGTAATAGGTGGCCTCGCTGGTAACTAGGTGTGCTTTGCTGAAAGCTTTCCCACATCATATGCGCACTTGCTGTGGAGCGCGCTTTAAGGGCAAGACTCGATTTTGACGATGTTGACGCAGGTATGATGAGCAGCCGACATGTTCTTCAAAACCAACTGATGCTGTGAAAGTGTGCCAAGTGGTTTGCCTTCCGCTGGAGGCACTCTAAAGCGACGTCATTCTGTTAGCGCCTATTTGAATAAACCTCCGTTCTTAGGTGAAAGATGGAGCTTGTGCCCGTTTTATCTCTCTGTATTTTTGCCGAGTTTTAATTCGCGTTATGCGAAACTACGGATGATTGATTCTGCATCGATCGGTCCCCGCCTGTAAGTACGGCAGCTACCAATGCGCAACTCGCATGTGTAACAGCGGCCCCGTCCGCGTGAGTGTCGAACTGTGGGTTCTTGGAGGCCCTTCGGCCCCTCTTGCTCACCCCTTGACTAGGCCTCTCTGATGGAGAGCGTGTAGGTGAAATGTGCTTGTATAAATTCGAAAAAGTTGTATTCAGTCCGCATTCCTAAGTCAACTTAAAGATAATTGTCCAATAAAGAGCTTCTGTAACTGAAGTGCGTATTTTTGTATTTTTGTATTGCGGTTTTGTGCGGGCTAAATTCGAGTAAATCAAACACTAAAAACTCCTAATGCTGTGTTATTACTGAATAAAAGATCCGAAAATAATCTGAATTTTACGGGGAAAGCTAAACTGTGAAAAGCACCGTCAGAATATACCCGATAAAGCACTCCGAAAACGTGGAACCGTATGCGTATTGCACTCCGATGTCATTCACATCTTCAATGAGCATCATAGTCTCATAGTAGCACTAAGAATCGAGCAAGTTGGTATATGTTCATAGTAAATACATGAATGAAAAATACAGTGCTCGTCCTGCCTTTTTCTATTCTTAGTCGCGACGGTACTGAGCTTTATTATAAACCATAAATCTCACAGCATGACACGGTGTACGAAATGTGATAAACTCGCTTATTGCGTGTTTTATGTTAGCAGTTTCTGAAACAATGCACCGGTGGATATTTTCTCCCGTTTTCTTTCCAGGGCTTGAGTGAAAGGCGCAAGTCAAACGCCCCTAAAAGCTCCAGCTTTTATCGCCTCAGTCGTTTGCGCAGTTCAACTAAAACCAAAGGTGAGTAGCATTGCTTTCAACAGAAAAATTCTGGAAACGCCAACGTTCACTAAGCGACAGTAAGCGGAAGAAACTGCGAGTCAGGCACTCTTGTCGTACGGCAGGCCTCAACCACAGCTACCGGGCATTACCGCAATTTACACGGTTTATGAACGCTGCTTCATAGAGGTATATATGGCTCTCATTTGGTGTTGCTAATGTGTTCACGTTGTTTTTTACACGATCTGGTAGATTAATCGTATTCTTAATAAACTAGCCCCATACCACGAAGTGCTGAACTTGATGCGTCTGATAACTCCCGTACTGCTCATTCAAACAAGAAGATGCGCCTGTTTATTCCGCACTAACTAAAATCTGGGATCAGCGTTAACCTTCTCGATAAAGATGTGCCAATGAATGCGCTCGAAGTCACTTTCAGAGCGCAGCGTCTACCCAAGGAACAATGCGCGGCCTTGGCCTAATCATGTACGCCGTAGTAGCTGGCGCTTGTGTGGACAGCAGTTCATGAGCGAACCCATGGGGCCCTATTGAAGGCCGCCCTGCCAATGTGACGCCCGAAAGCTCCTTGTGATTGATGGCCTTCATGACAAAACTGGAAGCCTTTTAGAACAGGCTTTCAGGAAGATGGTGGCACCCTGTGGAAGCCGAGAATGGGTTTTTTGTCTTGCTATTTAGACTCGCCATACATTTTGAGCACATTTTTGTAGCCAGTAAATTAGTCTAGTGATTTCCGCCAAACTCACTGTTCCGGCCGTGTTGCCAGTCTTACTAAATCTACCGGGTTTCACCCTGAGAATCTTGAAAAGAGGCAGTGGGCGCATTGATCATGGCGATAAAAATAATATGAAGAAGTAAACACCGGACAGTCAACACTTACAATTATTAATTATTTGGCGCATAAAAGTAAGCGGAGCACAGACCGCTGGCCGTTAAATCAGAGCAGCGTAACTTCCCTTCGCAAGCAATAAAAGTGGAGCTTCAAGCACGCATGAGCGAAAATGGAATAGTGGAACTGTAAAATGGTTGATACATGTCAGACGCTTAGAAGGTATCATGCTTGTGCGAACAGTAAGTGTATAGAAATTTATGCGCCTTATCAAAGCGTTTCGGGTGAACTTCTCAGAGATTAAAGGAAAATGTTACAATGTGAACCGAGGAATTTAGTCGAGTATTGTGAGTATTGTATTACAATGTCCTTGGTCCTAATGTTAATTGATGGCCGCAAAAAGGTAGGCTGCAATAAGGTAGGCCGCAATAAGGAACTAGTAGGCTGTCAGCAACCTGCAGTAGTAAGCTCGATACATAGAGGCAGCCAGTCATCATCGCCGTGTTTGAAAATGTGTGAGCGAAAAGACATTGAAAATTCTCTCATGAGGAGTCACGACGAGGTGCAAACAATGGGATTGGCCACAACGCCAAAGAAAGAAACAATGAGAGATAGAGACAACTGCATTAAGTAATAATATGAAAGTGCTTCCTCAGTCCAGGAGGTCATGCATGTGCTGTTTGGGCTGCCGCAGCTCTGGTCACAAGCAGAATTTGGTGCTCAGGTCGACAGCTGGACAGCAGTATCTCCCAACTCCCTGCTCAGGCGATGAGGAGGGGAGCGGGTGGCTCAGGGGCGTAAAGCCTAGGCTTTCTGCGCAGTCGAACGAATACTACGTGTTTCAGAGTTTCAAGTTCCTGGCAGAATTTACCCTTAGTTGAGCATAGTGGGAAGGTGAGTAAATGCATACGGACTGGGTGGGCAAAAATTCCTCCTTGAATCTGTCTAAAGTGCGTGTGACTTCTCGGTTTTTGGTTAAAGATGTGTGAGAACTGTGGAAGGTCTGTTTTATTGTTTGATAGTACTGGCTGATTTCTTGGCATGTGAGAATAGGTGCGGAAACCCCACCGGTCTCAGCGGTTGGGCGAGAGAGGTCTCGAGCCTGTTGATGAACATTATTGCCCGTCAAAGCAGAGTGGGCGGGAATCCACTCGAAGTCAACCCAATGGGCGGGAGAATGTTGTTTGAGTAGTTGCAGTGTCGCGAGTGCCACCCGTCCCGACAGGAGCCTGCGGCAGGCGGCTTGAGAATTAGTGAGTATGAGCTTGGGTAAGGGCGAGTGCAATTGCTAATCCTTCAGCATCCCGGAAGGAGGTTGTCGGATAGAGGCGTAGGTGATGGGCCGTTCTTGGAGGCTAACCATGGTATAGTTG
Organism: Haemaphysalis longicornis; assembly: GCF_048455015.1. Lineage (NCBI taxonomy): Eukaryota > Metazoa > Arthropoda > Arachnida > Ixodida > Ixodidae > Haemaphysalis > Haemaphysalis longicornis. Next base: position 458,847,250 of record NW_027526203.1, on the reverse strand, counting down.
TCCGGATAACTGCCCGCATCTGTGTAGATTACGTCGGAGCGGCTCCCGTACAGGTGTTCATGGGCTTGGGCTTCCCTGCGGTCAGGGTGGAGGTCCGGTTGCATATTTTTGGGAAGGGCCGCACGAAGATAAACTGACGCCAAGCGTCGGAGATGGGTACCAGGTGGATCTGGTCAGGGCATGACCAATGGATATGGTGAAGAACCACACGTCCACCCTCGGTTTGGGCGAGTCAAAGACGTTCACTGGAAAGTGTACCTCCGATGAGTTCCTCATTAGTACTTTGGACCCCTATGCTGAGTAGTTTTGCAGTGGGCGTACTCATTGGGAGACGCAGAGCTTGTTTGTTTGCTTTGGAGGCGATTGAGTTTGTCGGTGTCAGTTCGAGTTAGGACAACGTATGGTGTGGAGTAAGTGAGGCGGTAGATCTCAAAGGACTGAACGAGGCGAAGAGTATCTTTTACTTTCGTGCCTCGGTGCCGGTTGCTGATACAATGGATCATTAGTATTACATTATCAGTAGCTTTACTGAGGTTGTAAAGATTGATTGATTGATTGATTGATTGATTGATTGATTGATTGATTGATTGATTGATTGATTGTAGGGTTTAACGCGCCGACGCAACGCAGGCGATGAGTCGCGCTGTAGTGGAGGGCTCCGGATTAATTTTGACCACCAGGGGATCTTTAACGTGTGCCGAAATCTCGTACACACGGGCGTTTTTGCTTTTCGCCCCCATCAGAAAAGCTAGGTTGTAAAGGGTTTGGTCATTTCTATTGTTGGCTTGGATGGTGAGGCCCAGGATCTTCAGGGCCTAGGAGTCGTGTTGTCACGTGGCTTTTCCAGTGCCTCGCAGAGGGGAAGACTAGCGGGCGCTCGGGACGTTCGTGCGTTTTCATGGCCGGGTTCTGCTTATATAAAGGAGTGTTGACACAAAATTTTGAAGGCGAGATAACTTGGGTGATAGATTGGTGTGAACACACACACGCATCATCTGCAAAATATCAGCGGCAAATACAGCCTAGAACATATTTAAAAATAATTTTAAAGTGTGCGTAACGCAACCAAGCAGCCAGCGGAGGTCCTCGCGAGACCGACATCTACTTTGATGTGGAGTAAATAAACAACATCCAAATACAGCGGTTCCAAGCACTCTATTTTTATTGCTTTTTATTACACTGGACGCTAAAACTCGCCGGGTACACGACAAGCGCACTGAGGCAACCGCGTATACCAACAGCACTGTCGCTGTGCGGGTGGCGACCGCGGCCGCGAAGTGGCGCAAGCAGGCGCAGGTAGCTCGAGCGATAGCTTGTTACCGCTGCCCTATATGGGACTCAAGGCTCAAACAAAGCTGCACATACGAGAAACGATGTAATGATGTGATGGCAAATTTCATTAAATATAATCTGCACCGCTTACGAGAGCGGCAATCAAATGTCCACCGCAGTGTTAAGCCTAACATTTGTAGGAGGGCCTGTGGGCAGGCCGGCTGGCTGCTCCCAGCGCTCGTCTCCCCACCCACTGCCTCGAACGTCGCGCGTCGTTCTCTAGCCGCGGCAGAAATTTTCACTCGCAGCGCCTGCATCACGTGCACGGTCGCTTTTTAATTAAGCGGCTGACGAAATCAGTACGTAGGGCCATAAACTGGCGCCAACGCGAAATCGACAGGGCTATGGCAGCTCTGCTCTGTGATAACCATCCGGCAGTCATGTGAACAGCTTTGTTTATACAAAATCCAACCTTTCCCGGCATCCGCTGAAACCGAAACTTTGACTGACCTCCTTAAAAACGTTTCTAATTAAACAACCGTCGCGCGCTGAAGCACATGAGGTTTCCATACGTGATAAATAGGTCATTAGCTGCTTATCGCAACGAAAAAAAGAAGATGCAAAATGTTTGTGTCAGTGCCCCTTTAAAAAAATTGACGCAGCTTGCACTAGGATTTGCTAATTTTTTTTAGGTTTTGCGATTTTTTTTGCTAAACTAGGCTAAGCGTTGAGGGGTAAGGCCAAGTTTATCCCGGCTTTACAAGACCGTTCCGGTCGGTCCCCCGCACTGACAGCGGATCCCAGGGGTGAAGAAGCTATGCCGACCCCCAGCTCCGCTGTTTGTCCAGCCTTGCACCATCAGTGCAAGCTGCGCCATGTCTTTTTGAGTTTTAGTAGCCCACGAAAGAATATCCCTTTTGAAATGGTATAGTGAGGGGTGCGCATACGCAAATTGCCCCTTGTGCTCACACTCGATCAGCCGCGAAAGCCGGCTTCACTGTTATAATCACCTATCTGCAGTGGTGCACCCTTTACAGGAACACCTTTTCTTGGTATTTTTTGTTCTGGTGCCACTGAACCAAGCTTAAGCTTGAACAGCTCCGATGTTAAAAGGCTTAGTGTGCATATTTCCCCTAGTGTTCTACTCGTGCCCGTGGGGCTGCCGTGCACAGCTGATCGCGCTTCCGTGCCTTTGGCCCGCAGAGCGCGACAAGTCGTGCCCGTCGCCGAAGCAGTCGCCGGACGGCCGGCGTGCGGGGGCGGCCGGCGGGCCGGGCGGCGCCGGGGCGGCCGCTCGGGAGCCGTGCACGAGCCGCGAGGCCCACGAGCCGCGCCAGGTGCACAGCGAGGGCGAGACGCTGTCCGACGACGACACCCCGCCGGCCGCCATGGCGGCGCGCCTGCGCAAGATCTCCTTCCGGAAACTCAAGGTGTGGCGCTGACTGGTGCTCCACGACCGTCGCCGGGCTCGGCCCCAACAGACAATCTAGTCCCTAGCGCTCCGGCCCCGAGGGTCGGTCCGCCTGTGCTTGGTGCTCCTCCGGCCACGAAACTGCGCGCCACTGCACACTAGTCACCACGGCGTTCCCTCGCCGGAGGCGGCTGCCGCGTCCGCGCGTCGCCGCAGGAGGCGCGCCCCTTGTTGCTAGAGAGCTGCGTACACACCCGCAAGCCTATCTATATGAAAAATATATATGGAGGATAAATGTATGTACATATTCTATATTTACACGATGCATTCTATCTATTGTTGAGCGGGACCTCCTGGCGACCAGGGCTGCAGCAGCCGCCTTCGTCGGAGAGCGAGGCCCGTCGAGGCCTCTTCAGACCAAGAGAGTATTTTTTCTTCGCTTCTCGAGGCGAGCCACGGCTTCATGGCTCGCCGCGTGTCTCCTCGTGTGTTCGCGTCGCCGTGTCTAATAAGCTGCCCAAGGTGTTCCCATCCACACACATCATCAGGTGTGCTGTTGCACCGATTGTTATTCGTGTCTTTGTATCATACACCGCTTTTCTTTCGAAAAGTTTATGATATAGATATATACATACAGCACGTGCGGCGGCGAGCTTCCTCGATTCACCGAAAGCCACAGCACTCGCCACGTGTGCGCTGCGCGACCGATCACTTTTGGGGACTTTTATTTCGTTCCGCCTCTTGGGGGTTCGCTGGTGCGGAGTGCTGTTCGGGCTCGGGAAACTGGAGGCTCTGTTGTGGTTTGTGCCGTGTCTCTGTGAACGGGGGCCAGTCGCGGTAGGAGTCGTTCGCGGCCCCACGCCGCGACCGGCTTCAGGGGTGGCGAGATGGGTTGGGAATCTCGCATCTTCAGTTGCGCAACTTGCAGTACCTCGACCTGTCAAGGCATCCTGTAGCTCAGTGTTTCTTGACTGAATAACAAGTCTTTCAGAGCGTGTTCTAACCTCGTCACGTGTGTCGCCGTCTCCCACCTCGCCGACCTGACCGCCCGGTGCGTCCGAAGTGCCGGCGCCCCTCCGTCTGTCACACGTGTAGTTCATCTCGTAGTGCCCGCTCCCCCGTGTTGTCCACGCCACGCTCCAACCGGCGTACTTTCGCTTCTTCGCTGCCGCCCGCTGCAGACTGCACCCTGCCTAAGTTTGCGAAGCCGCGCAGCGCTTGCAGCTAGGAAAAGCCCATGTCAGCCAGGACGCTCTCAGTCGACCTGCATTTTCTCCAGCGTATGTTCGTTTTCTCCCCAAAACTCCCTCTTCAGAAAACCCCCAAGAATCAAAGAAAGGACTTTCTCGATTGCGTCGCATTTGAGATTTCTTGTCCGCAGCACAATTAATCCCAGCGCAATTTAAATGGAGGTCCGCAACCTCAGTGCCCAGCAGCAAATCGGACTACCATTACCTGCCTTTCCGGTTTTCGCTCTGTCATTTTTTTCTGTATTCTGCACTATCAGAAAAGTAGCGATAAATAAGACAATACAAGGCGCGGTTAACAGATTACACGCGTCACAGCGCCAATGATTATGTCCTCTTTCGTGTTTCATCCGCTAGGAAAAGGTCACCATGATACGGGGCCAAGTACCTACGCAAGATCAGCCAAATGAGCAGAACGGCCACATTAGAATGGTAATGGCCGCGGGCAACACATCAAGGAAAGGGCGAATTTCTGGTCTAGTTGCTGCGACACGACGAAACGAACGCAGCTGTCAAACATCACGAAAGGAAAGAGTACACGAAACAGTGCCTTTTGTTTTAATATTGCTTTAGGGCTTATTCTCGAAGGGATATCTGCAACCTCTGAGTCTCTCACGCCTGGCGGCCCGTTCAAATGGCCTTAGTGTACGGTAGCCGCAGCGAAAAAAGGTTAGCACACGTGACTGGAGCGACCTAATCTCAGCGCGCGATTGCGACGATTGCCGCGCCGCGATTGCCGGTCGCCCGCGCGCTGCAAACATGGAGCGTGCCTGGTACTTTCGCTGCCGGCGTGCTCGCGAACAGCAGCAGCGCGCGTTGCGATGCCATCACCCGGTCACTGTTTACTAACCTTTTCGTTCCAATCACACCTGTACCGCTACTAATATTTGAAGCTACCTTTTTTTGTACAGATTCTGATATTATTCTGAACGACGTAAGTCGGACGTAAGTCCCGATGTCGGCCACGGAAAAGTCTGCACGTCTACGCGCTAATTGCACAGTTCGTGATGGGATATTTGAGAGGCAACATCAAGCGAGGTGCACTTGCTTCCGCTATTCGCTAAGGTGCCGAGGGCCAGGTAATAGTGAAAGCTCGTTAATTCGACCTTCAATAATTCGAATTTATTGATAATTCTAACTGCACGGTATGGTCCGGCAACATCTCTATAGAAGTCCATGTATACAAAAGCCTGTTAACTCGAACACGACTTGGTTCCGCTACGGATAATTAGAACTACACGCCACCGCGCCGGCCGGTTGGCGCCTGACGAACGGCCAGAGAAACGTGCCCGCTGCCTACACACGAGGCCTTGGCGTGGTAAAATCAGCTTTAAAACCACCTGAAATCCCGTGGCGTACGTTTTTTTTGAAAGACGCACTCTTAGCGTATTACGTCCGTATGGACGCGAATGCAGTGGTGTGAGGTTCGCTGACAGATTAGGATATCATTTCTCGGGACGTCGCGCACAACATGCCGCTGCCAGGGACGACGAGGGGGAGAGCCAGGAACACCGTTGCGGACGTCGTCTGAGATATGAAGGGCGATTGGAATGCCACCCGAATCTTCTTCAGTTCTGAAGAAGGAGAGATGGAGGCGTTCTGCCACATTCGCTCGTTACACCGAACAGTGCTGGCAGTCGTCTTCAAACTGCAATCAAAATTGATGTCCTAATGCTTCCCGTTTGCAGTGTACGGTTGGTAACCTGCCCTTTCGTTATTTCCAACTTTCACTAATTCAAACTGAGAGGACGACCCCTTGCGATTCGAATTAACGAGCTTTTATTGTATTTAGCGCCCATAGCATCAACCGAGCACTGTGATGTACAAACTTACCAGTAATGATAAAGCGTGTTCTAGTAGCAGTGCATTCCTCAAAGCTTCCTCCGCCGACAGGCGTGTTTCCTTTCGGGTAACCGAAGGGTTGCAGCTTCCTGAACTTTCAGTACAGCGCATTCGTTCTGGTTAGACAGCCTTACTTGAGGGCAGAGGCGGGCACCCTCATGAAGTAGCAACCTCAACATCGAGTGGTCCTCAACCTCACAGTAAAAAGTGACGTTATATTGGGATGAATAAGTGACGTTGGCCGTTATGACCTTGACCTCAGCCCATGAGTTTGCCGTTGATTGGCGTTAGGTTGAAGCTAAAGGCTGCAATAGGCTCCAAAGACAAAACGTTTGGGACCTTTTTGTGATTTTTATACTGCACGGCAAAATCTAACGTATGTTTCAAACAAATACCTTCTAAATGCGTGCCACAAGGTTTGTTATATTTATGCACGACCCTTTAGTTTGCCGTTGTCTTCATACTAATAACGGTGGACATATAACTTAGGTCCGCTAGGGAATATAATTTGCAGATACTTCGTTTAGACTCGATATTTAGTGATCTCATTTTAATTTTGCTGAAACTTTGCCTGGTTTAACATTGGTTTAAACCTCTAAAACAGCTAGCAATATGCTCAAAAAAATTTCCTCTAAGTATTTGCGTTAATACATTCATCAGGTTTGTAGTAAGTGGTACTATAATGTATATGCACCTATTGCGGAAAATAGCCTGTTTGTTCCACATCCGCCAAATGCATTACGTCTTCGAGGGAAGCTTCGACTTAACTTGTGAATAGCGAGCAAAATGGTACAACTGATCATCTCTTTGAGGTTGAGGCGACGTTCAGTTTGAGGTGAGGCCTGTGTGAGGTCTATGGTGTTCAGCCGATATGGCCTAAGTGAAACTCAGCCTCGATGGTGGGGTTTTGATATGAAGATAAAACTACTGAGGTCATTTGCCCGCCTCTGCCAACGGGTGTAAGGATCTTGAATGAAATATCGCGTGCCTGTCTCATTCTCTTATCTTCTTAACGCTGTACGCCCAAGGTACGCCATACTATTCACTCCACAAAGCAATAGAGAATGGCCGTCAAACTACATTGCAGTGCAAGAGCTTGTTGCGTTAAGCTAATTTGATGTGGGCTTTTTTTTTTTCTTACAATAAGAGCGATGGCTTGCACAGCCCTGGTGGGTTTCTGTTTTCCGAGCGTTACCATCTAGACCTAGAAAACTGCGACGTCAGTTCTTGAGCTACAGCAAGGTGGTAATCTAGATTATTAAACTTGCAGGGTGGGGGGGGGGGGGGGGAGGGTGACAGTGCTTACCAAACAAATTAGTTCCCCTGCACGGCCCATCGACCGCGTGATACCTGGGCTGGTTTCATTACCGCCGACATCCCAAAAACGTGGAAGTAAAAACACAGATGCGCCTAAACATTTTACAGGATTTTAAGCAACTTTCCCTGCTTCTGCCTAGGTGTGGCTATGCCATCGGTTATATTTAAACTGAAAATCTAGCGAAGAGCATGCTTAGATTTAGTTACAAAGCCTTCGGCGTCCTCTTCAGACGTCCCTTTAGAATGCGGTGCTGATTGGCTGATGCAATAAGGTGTAATCGCATGTTCGAAGCAGTGGTACGACTTCACGCTGCTTCCAGAAAGTTTTTTTTTTCAGCCAGGTGGTTAGATGCTTGTATTTGCGTTGTACCGTCGATCTTCTCGCTACCTTTCTTTGTGCTTCGTGTGTTCTTGGCACCAGCTAGGATGTCAAACTGACCTGGGTGGTCCCGTAAGTAGACTCAGCCTTCTGGAGTAACTAAAACCACAGGTCACAGGCGTGTCATCATCGCAGGCGTGTCGCTATAGCAAGCGGGCAGTGTCTTCTGTTTCGTTGCGAGATTCACTGGTCAAGATGGTTGGTGTTGATACTGGATACTAATTAATGAAGACGAAAAGATGCCACCCTTTTCAAATAAAATGATTAAGGCATGCAACTGTCGATTTGCGCATTACGATGGCCGTTTCTTACGTGACTTATTTTTTTTTCTACTTTTATTGTAAACTACAATGGATATCAGATGTAAGGTTAATCAAAAAACCTTAACATTTTGTTAAGGTTACTCTATGTGCAGCGTGTTTTAGTTGAGCAAAAGGCATGAACCTTATATCTAAACTCACTCTACGAGCGTGCGCTCTGTACAGCCGATATACGACTCGGCTTCTTCGTTGCTGACTGAGCACTTTCTCCACATTCCTAATTTCTGTACATCGTCCGTAGTTTAGAGGTTTGCCCGAACCTTTCGCATAGCTTGAAGCGAGCGGGCGCAACGCGTCAAACATATCCCGAACTGATAGTTGTAAGCATAACCCGAATTGGTGCTAGCATAATCATGCCATAATGAGCATTCCTGACTACTATCTTGAGTGGTTTACCAACGAAGAAAGAACTGTGCCCAGTCTGCCCGATTCGGAACGGTCCAGGTTGTCAGGTGGCGGCCTTCGGCTGAGCCGCTCGTCGTCCATTGCAGCCTGGTCTGGAAGCTGATGGAGAGGGAGGGGGAGGGGGGGGGGGGGGGGCGAGCAGCTGCATCGCGGGTGGCAGCGACGAAAGCGGCCTCTACGAGTTCCGTTCCTGAATGCGGGCCCTGCTCGTTTGTGCGTGGTCGATATCATACTCTGTATTTTCGAAGTTATCCATGTTCGTTCCAGCTGGCCCCATGGGTCAATATAGCGATGTGCATGGGGCTGGATTCTGGTTGTGTAACACAGAGGTGTTGGCGGAAACAACGGGTTACGAGTGTCCTATAGACGGCGGCCCACCGACGACCTGTCTCTCAGTACTACACTCTCGTGTGTCACTTCCTCGTGAACTGCACACACACACATACACCACCCACACGTTAAAAAAAAAACACGCGCTTACTGTTGCTTTCCTGCGTGTCTTTCGTCCTCTATCTCTCTCGGCCCCGCCCCTCGCACTCTCCGTTCAAGCTGTCGTGTGGTCCTTCGCTTGCGTTGTCCATTCTACTGCACGAAAATGTAAAATCTGTACTGTACATATATCTATGCCACTGGTATGAGAATAAAGTGTATATATAATGTCACTGGTCTCTACTCTGGTTACCTGCACGCCGCTAGCCGGACCTGGCAAGGGGGGAAAGCGGATGGGCGTATCCGTGGGCGACGAAGCTGGGACGTCATTTGTGCGCCGGCGCAAAAGGGAAAAAAATTAAGTGTCATTCCACTCTATGAAGGATATGACCAGCGGAGCTGTTTTGGGGCTATTGGTTGGTCACAGACTCCCGCTCAAACTGCGCTGTTGCGACGGGCAAGCGTTCAGCGGGATTGTGAGGAGGCTTCACTGCACAACACACATTGTGGCAAAGCGAGCTCAGAGAGACCAAGCTTTCGCCGATCTCCTTAAAGTCGGCTTCACTTGTAAACACAAATGCTTTATTACTTTTATTGTGCACTATAACGAACTTTCATTCGGGACTTTCCTCAAGTCCTAAATGAAGCACATTTAGGACTTGGAGGGTATGTTTTCCGTACTTGGAGGACTTTTTTTTTTCAGGGCAATATACGCCATCTTATATCAAAATATTAGACACCGGAGGCGAACAGGTGGCCGAAAGAAGGAGGGAGGGAGCGTCTTTTCTACTCCTATGAACGAAAAGGCAAAAAAGAAAAAAACGGGGGAGTTAACCTATAACAGCTCCGCTGCAAAAGCTCAAGACGCTTAAGCTGCGCCTTTAAGAGTGAAACAAAATGGAACAAACTGGAAATTTTCCAGGCCCAGTAACCCATATGGCCACATAATTTATATATTTCGGCGTGTACTCGGACAGGTAAGTCCTTTGTAAGGAAATAACAGACCCAAATCACGGCCGCTCGATGGAAACCAGGTCGGCCGTGCCCAAACCATCTGGCCTGAAATTGCAATGAGCAGAAATCATCTTTAATAAAAAATAAAAATATAATGAACAATAACGAGCTATGTGAGATCGCGTTACACAGCTGCGACCCTAAAATCCAAGTCCACATCGTCCGAATGGCCGAAGACGCCGCCAGGGCCCAGAACCCAAGCGATCATGGCCGGCGACTGAGGAGGGATAGAAAACTGGAGACGCTCTTCATGGCCTACCACTTCCCCTTACCTTATTTTCGGAACTAAATAAAAGCTCTCTCTCTCTCTCTCTCTCTCTCTCTCTCTCTCTCTCTCTCTCTCTCTCTCTCTCTCTCTCTCTCTCTCTCTCTCTCTCTCTCTCTCTCTCTCTCTCTCTCTCTCTCATCTCTCTCTCTCTCTCTCTCTCTCTCTCACTCCTCTCTCTCCTCTCTCTCTCTCCTCTCTCTCCTCTCTCTCTCTCTCTCTCTCTCTCTCTCTCTCTCTCCAGTATGTACATGGTCATAACAGTATGTACATGGTCGTAACGTCGCAAAAAGGGCTGCCCCAATGCATTCTTGAGGGATTTAGCATGATGCTAGGTGCTACTATGTCCGCACCACAGCTTGATTAGTGTTTGTTAGGTGCCTCCACTCCAATGTGCTCGTTGTCCATCGCACCTTAGGCGCACACAAACCAGTAATTTCCGTGGCCCCACGGACATAAATAGGACTGGCGTATTGGAACGAGCTATTTGGTACCCCATCGGCGACCGTGAAGCGCAATAAAAATTAGGCGAAGGACGTGAGCACCCTTGTAGCACCTATCCTTGTCTGTCAAGAGCAGGAAGGACGCCTCAGTGACTCCCTCCTAGTAGACGTCTTTCCTCAGTTTCGTTCCCTGCTTACAATGATCTGAGCCGGCGTTAAGAGGTCACCTGCGACGCAGTAGTTTGCTCGCATTTACAACGTCACAATTGCAGCGTGGTGCAAGCAGATAAACGGCCATTATTATTGCATGGGGGCGTTCAGACAAGATTCTCATGTGAAGCATTAGTTAACCGGTTGGTCGAAAATCTGGTGTCCCTGGCACACAGACGGCCCAAAAATGGCTGACGGGGCACACAAATGGCCGCCGGCTCAAAGAATAAAAAAATTGTGCTAATGAGTTGAAAAGAAAGTTGGATAAATTCGGGTCTGGGTGGGATTCAAACCACAAACATTGTTGGGACTGGCCTTCCCAGCGCTGTCATCACTGTTGGAATCAGCCATCCTGACGCTGTCGCCACTCTTGGTACTGGGCCCTCTCACCGCAGCCACCACTGTTGCGACTGGCCATTCGAGCGCAGTCACCGGTGGTAGCGAAGTTGCCTTGCTCCGTCCGCTATCAGCGCGGCGCAGAGCAGAACGATGAAATTCTCGAGACGACGAAATGTTGAAGCAACATTTATATACAGTATGTACAAGAGCAACAAAAGCGTTGCATGGCTCGCACAGAGGCGACAGCCCGTCTCTACTCAGTGCCTCCGAAAAAGTGCCGCCCTGGCTGTGCTTCGGCGGGGTTTTCTACAACCGGGAGTCCATTGTAGCTGCGAGCGGGTTGAATCGCTCCAATCAGGACTCTCGCTGGCTGAAGTTTGAAATCCAAGGAATGGAGGCGAAGCGGTTGCGTCAGCCGAGCCGCCATAATAGGGAAAGGGAAGGCGACGCCGTCTCAGCGGAGCCGTCTCCAGGCATGTAGCGGCAGGTCTGCCGCGGGCGGTTTGGTCTGGTTTGGTCGAGGCGCGAATCGGCCCAGCTGTCGGCGCGTCGCCCCGTGGCAGCGAATTTGAGCTGGGCGCTCTGGCACAGCAGCATGCGGAACGCGAAAGTAGCAATATCGCCTCCTGTATTTTTTCAATACCAAACGCATCAGCCCCAAGCGGCCAACCAAGCCCTTTCCTTCTACTCGTGCCACTCTCCCCCAATTGCTAGCCTTCCAGTGCTTTAGTCACGTGACGGGTTAGTCTCGGGGCGACGCGTGGTGGAAAACGGCAGCGTAGGCAAAAGCGTGCTCAGCCATGGGGCCAAGTTTTTTATCGCTGGTCAGAGCATCGCTACTTCGGTGGTCTCGAGCATGGGTTGCCTTGTAAACTAGACACAAGGCGCTCTCGAATTCAGTTACGGTCAGGGACCCGACAAGAGATCCCGGTTAAGATTAGGGCCCCACCTTACGACACGGGGGAAAATAGGCGTCCCCGTCACTCCCATTGTAAAGTGGGCGATGCGTTTGGCATTGAAGAAATACAGGAGGCGATGGCAGCACGTATCCCCAGCACCCCCACAGCTGGGAGACTCTATCCTTTCATTGTGGCCGTCTACGTAGAAACGTATGCTAGAGCATATAGAGTAATTTGGGCATGCTAATTACAGAAGTATCAGTTAGGGGAGTAGCTGTAGATACGATCCCACTAAATTTCTTCTTCCCAGTGATGTTCTGTACTGCAGAGAAAAACTCTTCTATTTCTAGACGCACAAATTCTCTATTTTTACCTATTCCCCCCCCCCCCTCCCCCCCCGGGATTCTGAACAATTCCCTGGGCGTTTCTCTGCACGCTCCTTTTGTAGCCGATTGATCTTTTGCGTCGATTGTTGTTCGGTTTCGGGCGTTAGTCAGCGCCGCCTGTGTCTACTTTCCGGAGCCCTGCACGCGCACGCACCGTCTACAGCTGCAGCGTGGACGAAATTCCACTACCTTTGGCTCCTAGAAGCAGTTGACGCATTCCTACAAATCGTCGATGCGATAATGTGCATTTCATGTTCACTTTGCACATGTGAAGGCTCTAAGTATAGACAGTGCCGTATGAAGAGAGGTCAATGTATTTTCAGGTAAGTAAGGCTTTTTTATTCATAACGATTATTCATGCTATGACAATGCAGTGTTATGAATTATTGATGCGAGGTCTGGTTTACTGGCAAATTATCATTTTTACTCCGCGTCTCTTAAAATTCCCTGCATCTATCGAAGATTCCAATTTTCCTTCCGCTCAAAATTACAGCCGAAAATTCCCCGAATTAAGGGAAAATTCTCTGCATGGAACATCACGGCTTCTTCACTTGGCGATGCCAATAGCGGATATGTCCCGAGTCATAGTAAATCAGAGAAGAAGCAAAAGACGCAAAAAGAAAACAAATAGGCAGTGCCTATTCTGTGGACTTGTAGATGATGATGACCATGAACACAGATAATGTGCAGCCTTATTCTGTGGACCGTACCATGGTATAGCTGATTCTTATTCGTCTAAAGCGACCTAAAAGATGCCAATCGACACTTATTTACATAAATAATGCGTAGAATTGGCGTAAGAGAACCGGTTGCAGCAAAAAAGGAAAAACGACATAACTGCTGGGACTCAAACCCAAGGCGTTAGCACCCAAACCCGACAAAATCCGATAAAACCCGCCAATACTGTACCTCTGCGCCACGAAAGCCGACGAGCGGAGCCATTTTAGCAGTATATAGCTCAAAACAGAACGGAACGCTATGGTCTGGACCACAGAATAAAGCTGCGAATTATTCTGCCGTCTGGTCCACAGAATAGGCAGTGCGGATCAAATAATGAGAATAGTGAAGACACGTCGGGAAATTTTGCAATAATTCTTTCGCAATCACTACATCATAAAGAATGCTTAGATGTCCTCGTAATTATGTTAAGAAACGTATATGCTTCTGCCCGGATTAAGCAGAAGCAGAGGCCATTGTCGCACTTTTATCGGTTTTTTCCAGCTATCATTCGAGCACCATAATGTTTCAGCTCCGGAGTTTTATTTGATTGAGAGAGAAAGGACAGTACCAACTACCGCGAGCGGTGCCTGTATACGGTGGCAGTGCACGCGCTGAAGTCGGGCGGTCGGTCCAGGTACGCCTCCTGGAGGGCATGCAAGGTCTCCAGATGGCGAACTTCTCCGGAAATCGCCACAGTTTCTTTGGTAGAAATAGGTGCTGTTGCAACCGTGTCATCCCAGCGCTGACAACAGTTGTTGCGACCGGGCGGGGGCACCCGATCCTTTCTCCGTGGCCTCCAACATACGATGGGTAGCGTGTATGATGCGAGCGGCCAGCCGCTGTTGCAGCCGTGAAGAAGTCCAGAGCAGTAGGATAACATAACTGTTTACTTCATGGCGAGAGGTGAGCCGAAGCCAAAAAAACATACAATGCCCTGACGGGCGAGGTTACAATACAGGACTCGAGCAGAGCGACCGCATGGATTCGCTGCTCAGACAGGAATGATTTTCAACGTTTGTGCTGCTTCTATTTATACCCAAAAAACGCCCCCAACAGTAACACGCCACGAACATCACAAACACCCACACGCTCTTTCCATAGTTCGTGAGTCACCCATGGCTTCGTCCCACATGGCGTCCGAGAGGGGGGGGGGAGAGAGTGTCCTTGAAAGGTTCCGGGGTCGCGCTATCAACTGCTGATCGCGCCGATAGCGAAACGTCTGAGCCGGGAATGTCAAGGCGGGACTCACCGACGCGCAGGTGCCTGAAGGGTGTGGCGCTGGTAGCCGCCGGAGGCGCGTTGCAAAGCGAGGTGACTGACCCGGCATGGCGAGACACGAGAGTACGATTCACCGACACGCAGGCGCACATGGTCGATTCCCACGTGGTGGCTGATGCGGGAAAACACGCGGCGTTGACCGATTCGTAACAGCTAAACACGTGGCGTTGGCCGATTCGTAACAGCTTCTCCGCCGGGGGTCCGAGATCCCGATGGATAAGGGTCTTCAACCGTTGTCCGGAGGGATGCTTTCGCAGTGAAGTGCTCAGCAGACGCTCGACTCCAGGCCTGGGCTGTACGACATCGTGCTGGAGCTTCACAGGGCCGATCACTTAACGAGAAGGGGCTCCCCAAGAAAGTCTCTGGCTTGGCCAGGCAAGCAACAGAACAACACAGCAAGACACAACCGCATCGCCGGCAAGTGCGAAGACAAATCCACACTGAAGATCTACCAGGCTTTTAGATGCGAAAAAATACGCTAATAACTAACTACACTAGTTATATTTTTAGCCCAGCAGTACTTGAGACAAGCGCACAAACCTGAAAGGTGACATTTTATTTGTTTATTTATTTGTACATACTGCAGCCCCATAGGGCTATAGCAGGAGTGGGGGGGTACAGAAAGCATACATCCAGAGCTAACTACCAACAGACCGAGGCACATGACAACAAAAAGAGGGAGGGGAGATGACCAAAGGAAAAAGTACACAGAAATCACAGAAAAAAAGCAAATACCCCATATATGTATTGTAATGGAACACGAGTACTGGCATGAACACTTTAATACGTATTAGGACGAGGAAAGCGCGGACAGGAATTCAGTCAAAGGAAGACAGCGGGTGGAATAGGGCATCAAGTTCCATTGTTCTACAGCAAGTGGAAAAAAACTATATTTGAAAGTGTTGGTGCGGGCGAAGTAGGGGACCAGGTTTAATTTTGATTGGCTTCTAGTCGTACGTGGTTCGGCGTAACTTATTAGGGGATTTTGAGAAAGGCGACAGGAGCCATTGATGATGCAATGCATAAATTTTAGCGCATCAACGCGCCTGCGATCTGAGAGTGGTGTCAAATTCAATGAAGACAGTGTTGATGACGGCGAAAAATAACGGTCGTAGCGGCGACAAATAAATCGAACCGCTTTCTTTTGAATGCCCTCAATTTGATTTATTTCCATATGTTTGTAAGGGCTCCAGACTGGGGAGGCGTATTCGAGAACAGGCCGGATTAGAGACTTGTAGAGCATTAATTTAGTTTCTTTAGGAGAGTTCCTTAGTGTACGGCGGAGGTAACCTAACTTTTTTAATGATTTATTGCAGATGTAGTCAATGTGTGACGACCAAGATAAATTATGCGTAATTATGACACCCAAATACTTATATTTTGAAACCCTCTGTAAAGTTTCCTGGTCAATTCTGTAATCGAAATTGGAGGGAAAAGTGCTCTTATGGAAGGAGAGTATAACAGTCTTGCGGAAGTTAATTTTCATGCCCCAGCTATCACACCACCTGCAAAACAATGCGAATGACTCCTGTAGGTGGCAGTGATCCGCAGGTGAAGTGATTGTGTGGTATAGAACGGAATCATCAGCGTAAAGGCGAATTTTACAATCGAAGGCAGATGGCAGGTCATTAATGAATATTAAAAACAGTAATGGTCCCAGGACTGAGCCCTGTGGTACTCCAGAGGTTACAGTAACAGTGCTAGAGTTTTTTGTGCTATATGATACGTACTGGGAACGATCGGAAAGGAAACTGGCGATCCATGAGACAAGAAGCGGGTTTTTTAAAATAGCATCCAGTTTAGACAGAAGTTTTTTGTGGGGCACACAATCAAAGGCTTTAGCAAAGTCAATGAATATGGCGTCAACCTGATTTCCGGAGTCTAATGCAGAGGCGATATCGTGTACGAATTCCCTTAATTGTGTTAGAGTGCTAAAGCCATGTCTGAAACCATGCTGAGCATTAGTCAAAATGTTGTTTTCTTCGAGAAATTCCATTATGTGTTTGTGTATGATGTGCTCTAGGAGTTTGCATGAATAGGGCGTTAAGGAAATCGGCCGGTAATTGTTCAACAGCTGTTTGTCCCCCGACTTAAACAATGGAATTATTTTAGCACGTTTCCAAGATTTTGGAACAACACCCGTGGACAATGATCTCCTGAATATAATTGTTAAGTATTGAGACATCCATAAGGCGTAACGAACTAAGAATTGGTTAGGAATGCCGTCTGGGCCAGCGGATTTTTTTACGTTTAGGTTCAAAACAAGGTTTAATACTCCATCCTCACTAATGTTTATATTAGTGATTGAAGAATGCTTGAGCGCCGTAAAGGGGGGACCAGCATTACTGTCGCAGGAGAATACTGACTGAAAATAAGAGTTAAAAGCATTTGCTATGGTTACTGGATCATTTGTGGCCTCACTACCGACTATAATTGATGTAGAGGACGAGTCCCGTGGCAAAACTGAACTCCAAAATTTACGAGGATTGTTTGCTAGTAAGTTCTTTAATTCTACGCGAAAAAAGAAATCCTTAGCTGTGCTAGTTTTAGTTCGAAGTTCTTCCTTTGCTTCGTTAAATCGGGAGATGCTTTCCGGCTTATTCAGTCTCCTCTTTCGCCTTAATCTGGAAACACGGCGTGATAGATGCAGGATATCTCGCGAGATCCAAGGGATTCTAGCATTTTTCTTTTTGGTTTTAAGAGGAATAAAACGCCTAATGCAAGTTTTAACAATATGTTCAAAACGATCAACCAGTAAATCTACCTCACTGGTTGCGGCGAGCTCATTGAACGCGTCGAAATTATCTGACAAATAGTCAGTAATTGAAACATCGTCAGCATTGCTAATATCCGGAAATGTGGTGAACGAGAAGCGTGCTTTTGAAACTGATGAGTTTAAATAAACGATAACTGCCCTGTGATCTGAAATACCGTCAATTATCTCATATTTGTAGCCTCTCTCAATGATACTAGAACTGAGGAATACCAAGTCCAAAATGGCTTGCTCTCTAGTGAACTCGCGGACAATTTGAGTAAGGTCGAAAGCCAAAGAAAAGTTAATGATTTCTCGGCTAACACATGAATCGCGAGCAGAGTACGTTAAGGCTGGCCAGCGTATACCGGGAGCGTTGAAATCACCCATAAAAATAAATTCAGAAGAAAACAGACTGTGATCATAAATGTGCTGGAGAACATTATGCAATAACTCAACTGAAGATCCCGGCGGACGATAAAACACAGCAATCACGAAAGTTCGGCCATCTAGGTACAGTTTTTTACAAAAAAGTGACTCTGTCTGAACAGGTGCAGGTAATACTGAAAACTTTAGATCTGCACGGAATAGCAAGGCGACACCGCCACCTCTCCCATGCTCCCGGTCTCCCCGAACAGCAATGTAGCCTGGAGGAGTGAATTCTGAATCATGTACGTCCTTACTCAACCAGGTCTCTGTGATTCCAATGACATGAGGCTCATACGAAGAAACGACTGACAAGAAACTAGGAAACTTGTTTATGATACTTCTGGCATTAATGTTAATTATTGAAAGTTTATTCAGTCATTCAGGCGGTGTGACCAGGGCAGACGACAAAGGAGCACCGTTGCTAGGTAAGGTAGCATCATTAGCAGAAGACCTCTGCTGCTCACGAGGTTTTCCACGCCGTTTTTTCATACAATTAGACGCCTCATCCCAGTCATGCCGAACGTCATCGATGAATACGTGGTCAAACCTCAATTTTACAGTGGAACCATTATTTCGGAAACAGGTGGATGCATCCCATAGGTTCTTACGGATGGAGCGAACCCTAGCTGAGAAATCTTCTGTTACGTGCAAACCCAGGTCTTTCAGTTTGAACGCATTTTTAAGGACTGAAAATTTGCTGTTAAAGTTAAGTAGTTTCAGTATCACAGGTCGAGGATGGCCTTCGCGTACCCTTCCAATACGGTGACAGCGCTCGATTTGAGGACATTCAATCTTAAGTGTGGCAGTTATCAGCCGAGAAATATTGGCTAGGAGATCAGCACTAGTTTCTTTAGACTGCTCTGCCAAACCATGAAAGATAATGTTGTTCCGCCTTGACCGGTTTTCTAGATCGTCGTTTTTCGAAATCAGCTCTGTCACAATACCGGAAAGGTTGTCGATTTGGGAGCGCAAGTGTTCCTGAAGCCCTCCGTCTTCCAAAACAGGAATAGACGATTCAAGCACTGTCACACGGGATTCGAGTTCGTCAAATCGTGAGAGAACCGACTCCTGAAATAATTTTATACAAGCAATATCTTCAGCCATTTTCTTCTGTCGCACCATAAGTTGATTGAACATTTCAATGACCGTTGAGATTTCAGAAGGCTGTGTTGCAGCAGCAGTTTGCCGAGCGGTGTTTGAATCAGTTTGGGAGCGAGTTATTGGGCCAGAATTAATTACCTCTGTTGGTTGTAAATTCGATGATGGGTCGGGTTTAGGGGGTCCAGGGTTCTGTTCAATATCTCCGCTCAGCAAAAGACGACTGATGCAAAATAAAACGTTCGAGCATAACGAAACAACGTCAAGTGGGCGAGGAAGCAGCAACAAAAAGCGGTTGTCAGATCGCACGCATGTAGCGTTTTGATAGTAACATACGTGCGCAAAAAGCAGACGATGCGTGAACATGCTGCCGGCGTTGCTGCCGCCTAGCCCACTGACGAGAGATGCCGGGCGCTGGGCTTTTATACCCCTTGCGAATGACGTCACGGTCCAGCTGGCATCGGTGTAGACTTGATCTGCGCAGGTGATGCTGTACCAGGAGTCCAGTTGGGGAGCCGTAGGGTTGTCCAAGTACGCGCCGTTGCTATCGCAGGCATGCGCACCAGACCAGTCCCGGTGAGCACCGTTGCAATCAGACACGAGCCAGCACTGTTGATTATGAAGGGGCAGCCACGATGCTTTCGTTGATGGCACGGCGGCATTCCGGGAGGCTGGTGCAGTGATGAAGTGAAGAAACTGCGAAAAAAGCAGACGATGCGTGAACATGCTGCCGGCGTTGCTGCCGCCTAGCCCACTGACGAGAGATGCCGGGCGCTGGGCTTTTATACCCCTTGCGAATGACGTCACGGTCCAGCTGGCATCGGTGTAGACTTGATCTGCGCAGGTGATGGTGTACCAGGAGTCCAGTTGGGGAGCCGTAGGGTTGTCCAAGTACGCGCCGTTGCTATCGCAGGCATGCGCACCAGACCAGTCCCGGTGAGCACCGTTGCAATCAGACACGAGCCAGCACTGTTGATTATGAAGGGGCAGCCACGATGCTTTCGTTGATGGCACGGCGGCATTCCGGGAGGCTGGTGCAGTGATGAAGTGAAGAAACTGCGCAAAAAGCAGACGATGCGTGAACATGCTGCCGGCGTTGCTGCCGCCTAGCCCACTCCTGCTGCCGCCTAGCCCATTTCGCGTGATTGGAAATGTCCCACATAAAAAAAAAACGTAATCGTAAAGGGCGAAACCTGCTTCAGGAAAAACAGAGAAACTTGAGAAAGTCAGGCGTCTACAGGCCACTTTTCGCGCCGAGAGCCGCGATTGGAGCTCTCGTCAATGCCCCGAGTTTTTCCCCTTCGGTACCGCACTTTAGGTGCAGCCGTTCTCTCAACGCTGCTGTGACCGCGTGAAATGACACCGGTCGTCTTGTTCGACAAAGGTCGAGCGCGCGGAGGAGCGAGCGGGATTATCCCCCGTTCGTACGTTATGCGCGCACTGCTTCTAGGCGGCGTTCCCTCGGCGCGATGCGAGCTCACGGCTTTGCTCGCACTGAAACACGCGCCACAATTACGCGCTGAAGTTTTTGCTACCTCCTCATTGCTCGCCTTTTTACGAACGCGTTCGGCAAGCAAACGCCGGAACGCGTTTGCGTTCTCTCCTCTAGGCTGGTCGGTTCCCGACTTCGGTTCAGCCACAGGCGACACCGGAAACTCAACTAGATCAGCCGATGTTGGCCTATCGACGGGAGCATCAGCTGGGAGTGAAACGGGCACGACGAGCCCATTAGACACCTTGCAGTTCCCAACAGTCACTACCTCGTCGTCCCTCGCGCTTTCAGCGACAGCCTCAGTGCGCGAAGACCGAAGCGTGTTTCCGTTTTCCTTCCTTCCTGCCAGAACCACACTACACCTAGGCTGCCCTGTCTCAAAAGACGGCTCAGTTGCCCGCGAACTGCGCGCGTTCGGGTCGACAGCCGTTTTCAAGGATTCCAATGATCTAGCGCACTTCGAACATGGCGACGAAACATCTCCACTCACCGTAGGGGCCTTACACACAGTGTACCTACAGCTACGCAGCAGCGACAGCCGAAGGATGGCGCATAGGCGACAGCTGTCTTTCAACCATACCCCACAGTAAGGTTGTTGTTGTTGTTGTTGTTGTTGTTGTTGTTGTTGTTGTTGTTGTTGTTGTTGTTGTTGTTGTTGTTGTTGTTGTTGTTGTTGTTGTTGTTGTTGTTGTTGTTGTTGTTGTTGTTGTTGTTGTTGTTGTTGTTGTTGTTGTTGTTGTTGTTGTTGTTGTTGTTGTTGTTGTTGTTGTTGTTGTTGTTGTTGTTGTTGTTGTTGTTGTTGTTGTTGTTGTTGTTGTTGTTGTTGTTGTTGTTGTTGTTGTTGTTGTTGTTGTTGTTGTTGTTGTTGTTGTTGTTGTTGTTGTTGTTGTTGTTGTTGTTGTTGTTGTTGTTGTTGTTGTTGTTGTTGTTGTTGTTGTTGTTGTTGTTGTTGTTGTTGTTGTTGTTGTTGTTGTTGTTGTTGTTGTTGTTGTTGTTGTTGTTGTTGTTGTTGTTGTTGTTGTTGTTGTTGTTGTTGTTGTTGTTGTTGTTGTTGTTGTTGTTGTTGTTGTTGTTGTTGTTGTTGTTGTTGTTGTTGTTGTTGTTGTTGTTGTTGTTGTTGTTGTTGTTGTTGTTGTTGTTGTTGTTGTTGTTGTTGTTGTTGTTGTTGTTGTTGTTGTTGTTGTTGTTGTTGTTGTTGTTGTTGTTGTTGTTGTTGTTGTTGTTGTTCACTAACTTCTTCACTAACCGCAACCAGTACACGTCTGCAAATTATTATGACTCCTCCAAAACTAACGTCTCATCAGGCGTGCCTCAGGGCGCAGGCCTATCACCTCTTCTATTTTGAATATTGATAAACGATCTTCCAACTAACACACAAACAAACCTTCGCTTATTTGCAGGCGATTGTGTCGTATACTCCGCCATTCAAAACACCGAAAACAAAACTAAACTACACCAAGACCTCGACACAATTGCACTATGGTGCCAAGAATCTTTGATGCCTTTAAATCTTACTAAATGTAAATCAATGTCATTTTCCCGTAAACGCTCCACTGTTCATCACACCTACTTCATTAATTCGCTTACTCTAGACACGGCCACGTCATACAAGTATCTCGGAGTGCACATGTCCCTGTCTTTGTCATTCGCGCCGCACGTGCAGTCTCCATCTGCTCAGACTCTGCGCACACTTGTATTCCTTCGTCGTAATCTAAAATCTGCATCTCCCGACATAAAAAACTAGCATACTTAACATACGCGCGCCCAAAACTCGAATATGCATCGTGCATTTGGAATCCTTCCCAGGAATATCTCATCAACGAACTAGAATCACTACAGAACCGTGCAGCTCGCTTTATAACCTCACAGTTTTCTAGAGAAACCAGCGTAACCGCCTTAAAACAGTCACTCAACCTGCCATCTCTCGCCTCACGTCGCATCATCTCACGTTTATGCCTCCTGCACAGTTTCTTTTTCCGCCCACAGTCAAGGCACGAACTTTTAAAGCCGCCGAACAGAACTTCTTCCCGCACTAATCATTCAAACCCCATTGCACGAATTAACGGCCGTACATCGGCGATGAACGACTCCTTTTTCCCCCATGCAATTAAACTGTGGAATCACCTCCCCGAGAACATTGCGGTTACACCTGACCGGACATCATTCCGGCAAAAGCTGGAAACCCACTTGATTACAGTCAATAACCTAACACTACAGCGATAGTGCATCAGCGCACAGTATAATTATTCCTACCAAATAGTTCCTGCTTTTGAATCTAACCCCCAGTGAAAGTGTTCGTTTATTGTTTTGTTGTTCGTTACTATTACGCGCGTTTACTATTGTATAATGTGTATTGTTTGTCTCCATCAAATTGTACACAGTCACTGAGTATTTGTTGCCCCCCCCCCCCCCCTTATGTAATGCCCTCGGGCCTTTAAGGATGCAATAAATGAAATGAAATGAAATGAAATGAAGCCGTGCTCTCACCAAATCCGACGCCAAGACCAACGCCGACGTATACGCTCCCTTTCGTCGCCACCGCTGCCACCAGCTGCCTGGACGACCGCCGGGTTGCCCAGGAAGGGAGACGATGCCGTGCTCTCACCAAATCCGACGCCAAAACCAACGCCGACGTATACGCTCCCTTTCGTCGCCACCGCTGCCACCAGCTGCCTGGACGACCGCCGGGTTGCCCAGGAAGGGAGACGATGCCGTGCTCTCACCAAATCCGACGCCAAGACTAACGCCGACGTATACGCTGCCTTCCGTCGCCACCGCTGCCACCAGCTGCCTGGACGACCGCCGGCTTGCTCAGGAAGAGAGACGACGCACGTAGTTCCAGCAACACAATGCCGCTGATTCCTTCAGCGACGCTTATTTTGTGGGCTACCTAGCCAATCGGAGGGTGGCAAAATAAAAAAAAAAACGAACGAAGCGATTAAAACAACCCGAAGACGGGACACGAGAAAGGAGAAGACAATCATTTACGCTGACTAGCCACCACATCTTTTTTATTGCATTAGGGCACAACCTTTCTACTAAAGAGTCAAATCTACGCAACAATAAAGAAAAAATAGAAGAAGGCGACGGGGCTGTAACAACGAATTCATAAAGCACACAAGGCTGGTAGAAAACCCGTATCAATTCGAAAGATATGCGATCCCTTTTCCGTTCACGCGAGACACTGGGCATACGAATACACTCGTCGCAGCATTGTGCGATACAAAAAGCCTCGTGGGTGACGCGAGCCCTTTCTTCTTTTTTTTTTTTTTTTCAATGCACAGCAAGCTGACTGCCAACATGACCCTTTGAGAAAGTTCTCGTAGTCACGCAGGCGACCGTCAATGCAACGTCCTGACAAGACGGCGGGATTTTGTAAACAATTCTGTTGTATTCGTTCGTTTTGTACCGGCCAGCAAAACCAGCTGCGCGCGCACCTTTTCTTTTTGGCCCTGTGCGCCTTGATTCTCCCTCTCTCCCCCCTCCCTTTACCCCCTCTTATTGGCAACGTATATAATCACCCTTCTGGCAATAAACGCCGTTGTTGACTGCCCGACCATCGTCCATGCTGCTGCGCTGCGCGCGCCTGTGTTACTACAGTGGCGACGAGCCCGGAAACCGCCCATGCTGCCCTGAAAGTTGGAGCCCACGGCCTGCCGCAACAAGTACCGACGACCATGACCAGCCTCCAGCTCCCGGTCTTCGACGACACAAGAGATAAGTGGAAAGCGTACCTTATTCGGGCTGAAGCGTATTTTGAAGCAAATGCTATTACTGACTCCAAAAGGCAGAGAGCACTTCTAGTGGCAGCACTCAGCACGCAGACTGTGCAAGTGCTAGCGGGGCTAATTGCACCTCGGATGCCGAATTCCCTTACTTACGCCGAAGCGGTCGCAGCCTTAAATGACTACTACGATCCCAAGCGTCACGAGATAGCAGAAAGCTACAAGTTTTTCACCCGGTGCCAACAAGGAGAGTCGGTGCACGCATTCCTAGTCGAAATACGGCGCATAGCAGACAATTGCAACTTTGGAAGTGCGCTAGACCGGATGTTGAGGGACCGGATTGTTTGCGGCGTACGCTCACAAGCAGTTACTGGCAAAGAAAGGTTTAACCCTCGAGGAGGCTGAAACAATGGCCATTGCAGCCGAGGCAACCGACAGCGATGCGAAAGATACAAGTGCAGAACCGCCGACTGTGCTAAAAATGCAAGCCCATCATCGCTCACCCTCTCGAGGTAACCGTACACGAGGCGCGTCGCATGACTGCGACCGATGTGGAAGCACTAAGCACGACGATAACTCCTGCCGCTGGGATAACGCACGCTGCTATCGCTGTGGGCCACGCGGTCATTTGGCAAAGAAATGCGGCAGTGCTTCAACTAATGCAAGGGTTGAAAGGCGGGCAGCGAGTGTAAAGGCACTGACAGTTGAAAGCGCGTCTATCAACGACGACATGGATAGCGCACACATGTGGACGTTGATTTCGGGAAGAAAAAACGGGTTGGAACCACCCATACGGCGGCGCACATTTCGATGGGGCGACGTAGAACTGGCCATGGAAGTGGATACTGGTTCCCCGGTGTGCGTCATATCGCGCCAAGTGTACGATCGACACCACGCACAGTGGCCGCGCTTACAACCACCACGAATCAAGCTCTCGTGTTATGCGGGACAGCTTCCGGTGTTGGGTGAACTCGAACTTCCAGTGAAGTATAAAAATGTATATGTGCCTTGTCCGCTGATCGTGATTGACTGTCCAGGACCCAGCCTATGTGGCCGTGATCTCATCGCTTCACTTGACAAGACGGGCGTTCCGATTGGAGACCTGACTGCGCCGGACTTTACAACAAGTGCCGAGCCAAGCGACAATATGCTGAACCGACTGCTCGGCGAGTTCGAGGATGTTTTCTCAACAGACCTTGAACTTATCAAAGGTCCAGCAGCCAGCCTGAAGCTCAAGGAGACGGCGACATCAAAATTCTGTAAGCGCAGATCTCTTCCTTACGCCCTCCGCGATAAGGTCTCTCTTGAAATTGATCGGCTGGTGTCACTTGGTGTTCTATCACCTGTGCAACATGCAGAATGGGCTACGCCTATCGTGGTCGTTTTGAAAAAGGACGGAAGCGTGAGGATATGCGGTGATTTTAAGGTCACCCTCAACCCGGCATGTGAGGTGGAGCATTACCCTCTTCCGGTGATAGAGGACATGTTCGCAAGCTTAAACGAAGGCGAATATTTCAGCATCTTGGATTTAAAAGTTGCATACAATCAAGTGCCCCTTCACGAAACGTCCAGTGGGCTGTATGTCATTAACACACACCGCGGGCTTTTCCTGTTTAACAGACTTCTGTTTGGAATAGCTTCCGCACCGGCTATTTTTCAAAGAAAGATTGATGCAGTACTCGGCGGGCTGCCGGGTGTCCAAGCCTACCTTGACGACGTGCTAGTGTCGGAAGGCAAGAGTGATAACGGAGAGCAGCTCACGAGAGTGTTGGAGCGGTTCCAAGAGCACGGCGTTAAACTTGAGATTGACAAATGCAAGTTGCGGCAGCCTTCCGTCACTTACCTTGGCCATCGTATAGATCGGCAAGGCCTCCACCCCATTGAAAAGAACGTAGACGCCGTCATGCGAGCCCCGCGCCCACGTAACGTTAGCGAATTCCGCTCGTTTCTTGGCATGCTCACGTTCTACGCCCGTTTCCTGCCCAATATGTCTACTGTGCTCAGCCCCTTGTATCAGCTCATGGAAAAACGAGCCCGTTGGGAATGGCGGGAACCGCAGCAGACAGCGTACGAAAAAGCGACAAATTTTGAAGAATGTGCAACTTCTCGTTCATTTTGATCCCAACAAGGAACTGAAGCTAGAATGTGACGCTTCCCCATACGGCGTGGGTGCTGTTCTGTTTCACTCGGAGGGAAATGAGCAGACAAATTGGGTTTCGTTCCAGAACGTTACCAAAAGCGGAGCGAAACTACTCTCAGCTGGAGCGAGAAGCATTGGCACTGATTTTTGGCGTTTCTCGTTTCCGTGACTACCTCCTAGGTCGGCAATTCACCCTGGTAACCGACCATCAGCCACTGCTGGGACTGCTTAAGCCTGACCGGCCAACGCCGCCGATGGCCGCCGCGCGCATTCAACGATGGGCACTGTTCCTGGGAGGCTACCAGTACAAGCTACAGTACGTTCCGGGGAAACTACTGACAGCATGATGCCCTCAGCCGACTACCAGCCCCGACGGCAGCGGACCCGGTAGCTGAGGGGGACCCTCCCGAGTACGTACTGTCGTTGGAAGCCCTTGACGAAGGTATAGTGACGACGCACGAGTTGCAGGAGCTCACTGCCAGGGACACGTTGTTAGCCCGTGTCGCGGAATACATCTTGCATGGCTGGCCTCGAACCACAAGTGGAATGGCGCCCGACTTGTTGCCGTTTTTTGATCGTAAAATGGAGCTGTCGATGGCTCACCGGCTAACCTATTGGGGCAACAGAGTGGTCATACCACGGAAGGCGCAGGAAAGGATGTTGCAGCTTCTACATGAAACACACCAGGGCTCCTCGTCAATGAAAGCGGTGGCGCGGTCACGGTTCTGGTGGCCGGGCATGGACAAGGAGATAAAGGAATTGTCGGCGCAGTGTGTAAGCTGTGTAGAAAACATTCCCATGCCTGCGGCAGCACCACCGGTAAGTTGGCCGAAAACTGCCGAGAGGTGGTCCCGGATCCACATCGATTTTGCGGGCCCGTTAGCCGGCAAGATGATACTTGTGGTGGTAGATGCTCACACGAAGGGGATTGAAGCAGTACCCATGAGGCATGCGACCACAGCGGGTACCATTCGCTGCTTACGAAGTATGTTTTGTCGGTTCGGTGTGCCACGAAGAATCGTGTCCGATAATGGCACGGAATTCACGAGTCAGGAGTTCGCCACGTTTGTAGCAAGAAACAATATTGTGCACCTGCGTACAGCGCCTTTCCATCCTCAGTCAAACGGAGCAGCGGAAAGAGCAGTGCGAACCATTAAAGACGGCTTGCGGAAAATCAAGATGGCCCACTGGAAGATAACCTCATGCGCCTGTTATTCCATTACAGGAGGACCCCGCAAAAGGAAGGAAACTCGCCCTCGGAAATGCTTCTCGGCTACCAGCTCCCTTCCCGTCTTGACACATGCCTGCCGCCCAGGGATGAGAGCTTGTCGCCGGGCGCTGACGACTGGACCATCTCACCAGGCAGCAGCGTCTACGTGCGGAACTACGGCGTCGGCAAAAGATGGACGCCTGGGCGTGTAAAATCTGCTTCGGGGGCGAGAATGATGGCAGTGGATACGCCAACAGGGGTAGTGCAGCGTCATATCGACCAAGTCCGCCGCCGACCAAGTCCGCTACGGGGGCGACTGAAGGCGCGGAGGCGGAAGGTGAACCTGACAGCGTGACTACTCCTGTCCCGTCTCCTGCGTTGCAACGCACGCCCAGGCGCAAGGAGCAAGAGCGAAGCCCAGAGCTACCGGCACCGGATGGTCGGAGTGGGTTTCCCACACCAGCTGATACGGAACCTCCAGTCGTCACGGCCGAACACCCTCCTGAGGCCGTCCCACATCAGGCCACTCTGAGGCGATCGACAAGAGTTAGGAAACCGGTACAACAGTTCCACTTTTAAGAGGAAAGAAATGCTGTATTCGTTCGTTTTGTACCAGCCAGCAAAACCAGCTGCGCGCGCACCTTTTCTTTTTGGCCCTGTGCGCCTTGATTCTCCCTCTCTCCCCCCTCCCTTTACCCCCTCTTGTTGGCAACGTATATAATCGCCCTTCTGGCAATAAACGCCGTTGTTGCCTGCCCGACCATCGTCCATGCTGCTGCGCTGCGCGCGCCTGTGTTACTACAAATTCTGTGCCTGCATTCCACAACCGAGCATATTTCATTTCGCAAGACTTTTCTGCATTATGCACTGCGTTACAAAAAATTCCCCCGCATTTCCCCGAGGGGGAGAATGTGAAAGTGCGAATGCACGGTTGTCGGCCCGCTTGCGGCGCTTGCGCTCGGCCCCCGCAGCCCACCGCCTCGCCGCCTTCTCTTCCATCGGGTTTGTAGTATCACGTGTACACCACGCAGTTATCAAGCCGCTATAACGCCGCTGAGTCGCCAACGCACGCCGCTGACGACGTAGTTTGAATGCTTTAAAGATATAAGGCGCGTTACTCACACTGATATCAGCGTGGCGTCCGTGGCTTAGTCGGTAGAGCGTCGCGCTGCGGCCGCAAAGTCCTCGGATCGAAACCTGGCGCCGGATGCTGTTTCTTTTTTAAATATAGAGGAGCACTGCGGACGCCGACGCCGCCGCCGGCGGTGGATGGTTTGGGGTCGCTTATAAAGTGCATTCGCACTTAAAAAAGTTCGGGCCATCCACCATGTGGAGGGGTTTCGAAAGCGAAGCTTTATACCACCTACCACGGGTGCCTACGGCCCGGTAGCGTTATTCACACGTTACACACTGTACCTGTAACACATTATTTATTATTTCACTTCAGCACAATGTTCAGAACGGACTGATACCCGGTGTGATACGCACTCAGACTTTGCGTTTTCAGCGCAGTTCTATTCCTCGTGAAAGTTACCTCAAAGCACATTCCACGGATGGTAGTCGGTTGTTTGGTATCGGTATTGCTCACGAGTCCAAACTTTTCGAGGTCGACCTGGACAAACCACTGGTGCACACGGCCGCCACACGTGCCGTGGACGGAGCGCACAGATGCGCGAGAGGTCGCGTGACGCTATCACGTGGCATTCAGCGAGAACGCAGGGGTAAACCCACCGGTTCTTGTGGTTGACACCACAACCAAGTGAGAAGAAAGGGGTTGGTTGTGGTGTCAACCACAAGAACCGGTATGTCGCATGCGCAACGGGAGTTGTGTACAGAATTCCTTTGCCCTGTGGCCAAACTTATGTGGGACAAACTGGCTGCTGTATCAACGTGCGTTTGAGAGAACATGGTCATTGAAAGGCCCTGTATCATCCCATCTTTCTTCGCATTGTGCTAAGTGCAGCCAATGCAAACCTAATTTTCCTGCCACGTACTAACATTTTATTTAGGCACCGTAATCAAACAACCCGCGAAATCATGGAGGCATTCCACATAGCAGAACGAGGTGATAACTGTGTAAGCCAAACAAGCGTGTGTCTCCATCCTAAAGAGATTGCATATCTGCGTGTGCCTTGACTGTAACGTGTGTATCTACTTGTGGTATCACCGTGACCTTTCCAAACTTGTTTCGACCATGCGCACTGTCCTTTTATTACTTTACTGTTTGTGTTCAGTATTTATGTTCACCCTTTCTGATATCAAAATTTAGTTGTTAGACCAGCGGCTGTCCTTGTGTTGCACTTCCTCCGTCTTCGTTTGAGTTCACGCTGGTTTTATCCAAGATTGCCTGCGTACCCTGATAATAAAATGTGTTGCCATGTTTCATTGCTTTGTTCCAACTTGCCACTGGTTGTGATAGAACTAGTACACACTGGCAGACCTATCAGAATACAATCTGATAGACCTACCAGACTAATACACACTGATAGACCTAATAGACTAATGCAGACTGATGGGCCTAATAGACTAATACAGACTGATAGGTCTATTAGTGGCCATAAGCATATACGTATATTAGAATTTGCATCAGAATTTCGGCAATAAAACAAACAGTGTGAAGAAAAAAAAATTTTTTCAAAATTAGCCAAGTCCACTTTGGGTGGAATCGAGAAAAACGTCTTTTTTTGCCACAAAAATAACGGTGGCAAGTGCTGAAATAATTTTTTGCCATGGTGCAGAAGGGAGGAAAGGATCTTATTTGAGCACTGAAATAGAATTGTGGCTGCATTACTTCCCTCAATGGTAAGTACTTGTAAAGTCCGGATCTGCACACATTGATGTGAGACGAAGAATTTGACCCATTTTGGATAAAAAGTTGTTTATTGCACAGGTCTTTGCTAGTGAAAAAAATCGCGCCAATCCACCCCGTGAATGTGGTTGGAAAGCAAAGCTGTAAACGGCACCCATAACGATTACCCATGCGACGTCACTTAAATTCACTCACATCGCTCTACTTATAGCAAAACCAGAGAAGTCAAATGCACTTAACCACACCATTTATTACTTCAAAGAAATATTCTTGTTAAGGTTAAATCAATGCTTGAAGCATGAACGGTGTTTGGTTGAGTTGTACTGGCGTAGCGCGAGAGTGGAAACTTTTTTTTTATAAAATTAAAGTAAGCTACAACCCGGTGTTAGACGATCTGTCTTCTCCGTCTCTGCGCCGCGGACGGAGGCGACGAGATTTGCGGAAGAGAAGCAGGAGGAGGAAGAAGAAAATTTCTGTTATTTCTGAGCGGCCCAGAGTGCATCCCTGGGGGAGTGATTCCTCCTTCTGTGGGGCCCATATGCAGTCCGCGCAGCCTGTGTTCTGTCCACCCGCTGAAGCTGGGTAGGTAGACAGGGCCTGGACAGCAGCATCTCCCATTGCTCTTGTTGGGTAGTTGATGGAAAGAGAGGAGGGCGGTCAGGGCTAAAGTCGCACACACCGATTACGGGGCGGAGTGTTCCTACTTCTGAGCAAAATTTACATTCAGCGTCGTAGCGATTCGGATACATTAAGTGAAGACGCGTAGGCTGTGGGAAGGAGCCCGGATTGTATGAGCCGTGGGGTAGCTTGTTCTTCTCTCGAAAGGTCAGGGTAAGGCGAAGGTACGGTCTGTCTCAGAAGGTGATAATGCTGGGTTATCTCCCTGAACGTGACACGCGGGTGACTGTCCTCGTGCAGCTCCATAGAACGGGAGGTAAAAGCGCAGGCTTGTTGGGTGGGCGTATTTGTTGCCCTCCATTGAAGCGTGAGGGGGTGTCCAGATGAGCTGAATGAACCGTTTGGGGAGTGTTTTTTTAGCACGCGCAGTGCAGGTCAGCACACCCAACCCTACTGGTAATTCCAGTAGGCTTTCTCGGAATCGTTGACTATCCTCCGAACCCCTGGTTGAGCGAGAGCCAAGGTGATGGCTGCCTTTTCTGCTGCCGTCATTTCTTGGGTCCTAAGCGAGGTACACGCAAGGAGGTTGATTCTGGAAGAAGCCACGATGATGGTGCATTGCTGCCCCCGATGTTTGGAGGCATCTGTGTAGATAACTGCATGATCCCACCGAGGGAGGTGTTTAGCACTTGAGCCCGTGCTTTTCGGTCACCCTCGTCATGTGAGGGGTTCATATTTGTAAGCAAAGGGAGCATCTTTAGTTTCAGTCGCCAAAAGTCTGGGAGTACGTCAAGCTGAGTGACATTTTGGGCTGCCCAGCCAATCTGGTGCAGCATGCGGTTACCCATCGCTGTTCTGAGTCGGACCTTCTGGTTAGAAAGATGGCCTTCTATCAGCTCTTCCACCGTGTTGTGGAGCCCTGTGCTAAGCAGCCTCTGTGTGGACGCACTAATGATAAGACCAATGGCCTGCTCGACCGCCTTTCTAATCATTATATAAAGCATCTCTATGTCTTCCTTGTCGAGAAGAAGATAGGGGTTTGTCGTAAGTAACTCTCGAGAGGACAAAAGCTTCAATTAATCGAAAGGTACCGGATTCTTTTAGGCCTCGCTTCTTGGTGGCAACTCGCCTGATCATGTGTATGATTAGATTAATGCTGTTTTTGAGGTGCTGCAAGGAGACGTCACTCTTGGTGTTGGCCTGGAAATGTAGGCCCAGGATCTTGATGCTGGGGTTTGGAGTGATGGCCTGACCATCAAGGAGTATTTGAATGTATTCCTTGGTTTGGCGTGAGGGCGGACGACAAGGAGCTGTGATTGT
Organism: Haemaphysalis longicornis; assembly: GCF_048455015.1. NCBI lineage: Eukaryota > Metazoa > Arthropoda > Arachnida > Ixodida > Ixodidae > Haemaphysalis > Haemaphysalis longicornis. The sequence continues at coordinate 458,815,481 of NW_027526203.1, read as the reverse complement.
TTACGTGAACACTGGAGGCCACAGGCTTGATAGCACATTGGCGGACTAGAAGTGAGATGCCATGCATTGGTGTGAGCTTCCTTTAATTTTTGTAACTCTTAGCACATGAGCAAGGTGCGCACAGGGCCGCTAGACGGGCGTGAGTGGTCGCGTGACGCTTTCACGTGGCATTCAGCGAGAACAATGGGGGTAAACCCGTAGATGTGCTTGGTGAGTACACCACCTGTCTTCTCTGTCTTCGCGTGGGCTCGTAGCTAAATCGGTAAGACAACGGGCTTCCGCTTTGTTAGTCTATTAGTTCCAGGTTCGATTCCCGGCGGTGCCAGTAAATTCTTTTATTTGTTCGCTGGAGTTTTCTGGTGACACCAACGGTCGCGAAAGAACCCTTGGGGGGTAGAGGTAAAAAACTTTGCTTTAAAACGGCTGTAAAAGTATCACTTAAGGACTTTTTAAAATAACCTGCGTAAAAGTAGTAATATGACTGTCATTTTTCAGCTGCAATCCCTTGCTGCACTGGAACAGAGGTCACTGGGTGCTGAGAGCACGACTAGATGCGGACAGAAGTGTCTTCTTCGCAACATCCGTACTCTTCCTGTTCGACAGCTACCATTTCTATATCTTGGAATCTACTCAAAAAGTCAGAAAAGCACTTCAACTCTTCATGCAGCTGCCATCATTCTCCAAAGCTTTTAGAGAGAAGTCCCGTGACGCCTTTCACCTTCAGGAGGTTTAGGTTGTGCTCGTACAAGCCACGCCTCTCTGGGGCACCTGAAAGATTCTTCCCTTTGCGTGAAACTGAAACAAAATTTGACACCGAGAACTGGTAATGTGGTTCTGCTCGAACTTCCAGGCTTCGTCTGTTGGGGTTCAGCTAGCACATATATTCCGCTTTAGTTTTCTTGGGTTACCCGTGCCGTCTTCTCAGATGCAGTGTTTTTGCCTCCCTTCCTAGCACGGCTTCCCCAGGTTCTACTGTAATCATTTAGGACGTGCCTGATTTCTGTAGTGAGGCCTGTTGCATTAGCTTGTAGGTAACTTCAGCCTTAGAAAAACGAACATTAGATTTTGTCCTGGAAGTGTGCGAAAATTGTCCAGCGGCATCATTTTGACGACGTTCTGAGGATGTACACTGGACGGACAAACGGACCCTGATTGGACTGGCTGAGGATAAGATCTGGACAACCTGACGATGCTGAAATGTCCAGAGCCGGACATCCTGAGGATTTACCCAGGTTTGTTTTGCGTTAACTGGGACGTGGGAGGGGCTAGGTAGGGCGATGCGGGCTCCGTCCGCCGCCCAATGATCGTGGAAGTACTACCGTATTACTCCCATAAGGCCTCATATTTCTTGCGAAATTATCTAAGTCCTTCAAAAGTTGAAATTCATCAAAACCACCAGTAGCCGGGCTAAAACTTAGGCCCTTTGATAATAAGTTCACGTGAGCTAGGGATAGGGAGAGAAAAATAACTTTTATTTGCACCCGTCTAAAATGACGAGGGAGAGGGCATTAGCCTAGACCCCCGTTCACCCCCTAACCGTCGGCCAGAACCCCTTGGGATTCGGCGGCGGTCAGGGCCAGATCGATGACTTCGCGTTGTTCTTCTAATAAGATCTCCCAAGATTCCACATTTCTGTTCGGGCCGTTATCGGAAGCCCATGTCCAGACCATGTGGACTAGGTCTGCAATGCTATTACAGTGAGTGCATTTAGGAGTAAAGACTTCCGGGTGTCATTTGCTGTACAATTGAGGGTTCGGAAACACCCAGGTTTGCAATTTCCTCCACATGACTTCCTCTTTTTTTGCTGAGCTGTTTATCCGCCGCTGGATAGGTCTTGCGACCGAGCTTATAATGAGAAATTATTTCTTGAAATGTCCTGAGTTCGTCACCTGAAGGAAGGGGTTCCTCGAGTGGAGGCGGTGAGTCAGCTGCGATCGACCGGCAAGTGAGACCTCGAGCGGTCGCATGCGCCTTTTTTTTTTTTTTAGCGTTTATTGTTCCCCCACAGCCATTGGTGGGCCGGGCACCAGATCAGTGAGATTTGCTCTGCTGGTACTTGACCTTCTCTGAGAATTTTGGCGGCTGCAGCAGAGACCCTGCCCATATCATAATTCTTAATGGCTGCCTTACAGTCACTAACAACCACTCTTGTACCGGTTTGTGCTATTGCTAGAGCAATAGCAACTTCTTCTGCCTCAGTTGCATTCCTCCTGCTATTTCTACAGCCCAGACCATAGTTCCCAACTGCCTTGTCTCCAGCCTGATTCTTGCCTACTTTAGCATTGAAGTCTCCCATAACTACGGTATACTGTGTTTTTACTTTAGCCATTGCCGATTCCACATCTTCATAGAAGCGCTCAACCAGCTGGTCGTCGTGGCTGGATGTGGGTGCATAGCGCTGTACCAACGGTATAATATAACCGGAAGCAGCGGTATAATCATGAGTCTATTCCTAGTTGGTCTAGGTACGATATCAGTCTGCTTGAAACACTGAGAGGGTTCGAATCCCAGGCGCTCCATTCCTTCCAGTTTTAATTCTTAAAAGTCTTTGATGCTGCAACACCGTGGCGGCTTCTATGAGCTCATCCAGAGTGTTAGATACACCTAGTCTTAGAAGCTTTACCGTCGGGGTGTTCGGAGGTAGACCTAGTGCGGTTTTGATCCCTTTCCTGAGTATGATTTCAATTTTGCCTTTCTCTGTTTTACCAAGCTTGAGATAGGGGGTAATGAATAGTACACGACTTATGATGAGCCTGAACCCTAGGACTCAAATACTGTCTACGGTCGGAATGACATTGCCATTCACTCGTAAATCAGTGTCGCAGCTCTTGCAAGGGGGACTGTTCCTTTTCCTCTTTGGAGATGGTAGAAAAAGAGCCTCTGATTTTTCTGCCGAACATTTCAACCCGATCGGCTCAAGATATTTCTCTATTGTATCTATGGCCTTCTGAAGTGTACTTTCAATTTGACCGTCGCTATCCCTGTTCACGCACAGCGTCAAGTCATCCGCATATATGGTGTAATTCAGGTTTGTTATTTCATCCAGCCGCCCTGGAAGCCCGATCATCGCTACATTAAAGGGGTATTCACACGAGAGAGAAATCCGCCGTTTCGCTCCTAGGAGTGCGCACCACGTGACCCCTACGTCACGGTTTCTCTCCGGCGCACCGCCTCCGATGGGAGATCGGAGCTTCTGCTCGCGAGCTACAAACCCTCCGACGCTCCGCGGCGGAGGCGGCGGGATTTCGTCTGCTCGTCGGGCAGCTGGCCGCGACTGAAGTTCTAGAGCGGTTGCAGGCACTTTATTTTTATCGCTTCTTAATACATTGGACGCGAAAATTCGTGGCGCACATGACAGGCGCACTGAGGGAGCCGCGTATACCACCAGCACGGGCGCTTGGCGAGCGGCGGCCGCGGCTGCGAAGTGGCGCAGGCCGGCGCCGGTAGCTCGAGCGACAACTTGTTATTGCTCCCCAAGGCGCAAACAAAGCTGCGTATACGAGAAATGGGGTAATGATGTGATGGAAAGTTGCTTTAAAAATCGTCACCTGAGCCGCTTGCCAGAGCGGCGATCGAATATTCGCCGCAGTGTTAAGCCTAACATCAGTATGCGGACCTGTAGGTTGGCCGGTCGGCTGCTACTACGTCGCGCGCCATTCTCTCCGCGCGGCAGCACCTGCATCGCGTCGACGACCAATTTTTGGTCGGTTGACAAGATCAGTACGTATGCGCTTAACAGAAACTGCCGCCGTCGCGGAATCGGCGGTGCTACGGCAGCTATGCTTTCGAGATAGGCGGCTGCAAACAGTGATGTCCGTCCGGAAGTCGCATCCTCCGTGTGAGCGAAGGAGCTAGCCGAGCGAAGGTCCGCCTGCGGTGACGTCACGACCTCCCTCGGATTTCTCCGCTGAAACGCTCCGTCGTGTGAATACCCCTTAACAAGGTCGGAGAGAGGACCGACCCTTGCGGTGTCCCTCTATTCCCTAATTTAATATTTTCGAGCGACTGTCCTCCCAAGCTGATGGTTGCAGTCCGATTGGAGAGAACATCCCTTACGTAGTTATACGTCTTCACGCCTATACGTTTAGGTTCTCGAGTATCGCTGCGTGTTTTACATTATCAAAAGCTTTGGAGACGTCCAGGTCCACAATTACCCTAGTATCAACAGTCTTTTTGTCGATAACCGGCTCTTTCAGCTGCAGCATGACATCGCATACCGACAGGTGTGGTCTGAAGCCTATCATACTATCAGGGTACAGGTTTTGATCTTCCATGAATCTATTCAGTCTAGTTTGGATTACATGCTCCATCAATTTTCCAAGACAAGATGTGATGGAAATTGGTCGGAGGTGCTCAAAGTTGAGCTTCTTCCCTGGCTTCGGAATCAAGACCACGTTTGCAGCTTTCCACTCTTGCGGTATCTCTCCCTTGTCCCAGCATTTTTGCATGTACGTTGTTAGATTACTAATGGAACCATCGTCAAGATTCCTGAGCATTCTGTTGCTGATTTTATCCGGCCCGGCAGCCGTTTTGGTTCTGAGGCGGTTGATTTCAGCCCTCACTTCTGCGACCGTGATGGGACTGTCCAAGTCCGGGTTTTCCGATCCCGCATAGTCAGGAAGACTCTCAATTCTAGCACAACTGAGGTATCGATCCCTAACCTCGGTTAGCATGCAGTTTCTTCGTCGGACCTGTTATTTATACACGAGCTTTTGGAGCTGCTGCCGAGCCTCCGACTTGGTTTTCTTTGGATCTAATAGATGTCGGAGTAGCCGCCATGTCCCGGCACTGCTAATTTCCATATTCATTTTATCCCAAATATTACCCCAATTTTGCTTAGTGAGTTCTAAAGCACGCTCTTCGATTTCTTTGTTTAATGCAGCAAGAAAAGAGGTGACAGGAATCACCTCTTTTCTTGCTGATCTTTTGCTCAAACTCTTTTTTTTTTCTTCCATAAACTCACAAGATGGCTGTCAACCACGTCCTGATCATCTTCAAGTTCAATCTCTTCGGTGGCGTCCTGAACAGATTGAATATTATTTATCGGGTCCTGTCCCGACCTTATTCTTCTGAATGTATCCCAATTTGTGGCCTTAACTCTCCTCTTACTGACCACTGGTGGGCCATTCCTAACTATGACCTCTAAAATCCTATTATCACTACCTAGGTCTTCCCCGGTGTTGCACCACGTGGCCTTGATGCCACTACCGACCAAGGTTAGATCTGGTGTCGTGTCTGCGAATATGCTATTTCCCTGCCTCGTCGGCTTCATCGGGTCTGTAATGAGGATCAATCCATGTTGTTGAATTGTATCCCATAGATTTCTGCCCTTAATGTGTCAATTTATAACCCCATGCCGAATGGTGCGCATTAAAATCACCCACTATCAAAAGTGGACTGTTTTTTGTAATAACCTCGGTTTTCGTAAAAAGATCGCCAAAGTCACATTTGTGCTGTTTGGGTGAACTGTACACGTTCAGGATGAAGAGATTCTCGTCTTTGCGCTTGCGAGGTACGAGTTCTACGAAAACATGATCGATCTGTGCATTCCCCGTCTCGTGCTGCAGCGTTGTAATGTTTCTTTTTACAAAGGTTGTCATTTGGGTATCGTTAGTCGACCCCGTATAGGATTTGTAACCCGCTAATTTAGCATTTTTCTTGCACTCCTAGACCGCAATAACTTCAGGTCGATCGCCATTGTTCAAAGAGGACTGTAAAACCGCCCGTATATGTGAGAAATCCCTACAGTTCCACTGCCAAACCGTGTTGTTACAGTGGTGCAGAGCCATCTTGTTTTGAGTTTTTGAGCCTCTTCGTAAAGCCATTGTATCTGCTTGTCCCTAAACTCGAATTCACCCCTCATCTGCTCAATAACATTGCCTACTTGTTTCAGCTGCTCAAGTACCGTCTGAGCCCGAGGCATTCCATGCAACGAGTGTGTTTCAGCCTCTAGCGCTACATTTCTCGCTCCGTGATTTTCCCGTCTTCTGTTTCCTTTGCCATCTTCTTCTTTAAGGGTGGAGGGCTACTTGCCTGAGGTGTTTTCGGTTCCGGCTCCGGTTTACTTGTTGGTTCGACTGTGTGGCAAGGATCACGTAACCGCGGACAAGAGGTGCAAGTCACTTTTCCGAACACTCTACATTGTCAAGAAGCGACAGTGGGAAAGGAAGCTGGAAGAGGAAGCAAGGAAGCAAGAAGAACGTTTCAAGGCTGACGCGGGAAATCAACCGCGCAGCAGGAAGGACTGTTTCAAAATCGTTCGTTGAGTAAATCCAAGATTCGCAGCCATTCGAGAGGTTGTTCGAAATCCTTCCCTCGACTGCAATCGCTTAAGACACAGGGGCTCCACCGCAAGGAACCCCAGGACAGTGGTTGTGGCACCCAAGTAAAGCCAAAGTCTGCTGGATCAAAGGTGGATTGGGTAGATAAGGTCTCCCAGGATGTTAATGCAGAAATGATTAATGCTTTTAAAGAGCAAAACAGAATTCTACAAGAGCAAAATGCAGAATTACGCAAACAACTTGATGAGATTAAAACACAACTAGGGATAGGAAAAAATACTTCAAATGTTCACCACATTCCCAGTAATATTGTCCTTTGTGCCGACTGACGGGGCACAGTTATTAGTACTGGCGTCTAACTGAGCTCTTGGGAAGGAAGTACTCGAAACGTTTATCATATTCGCGGTGATGTTTTCGATTGTGCTGACCAGAGTGGGGACAGTTACTAGTGTTGGCGCTTCCTGTATTCTTACGCGTGTAGCCAGTGATAGAAATCTTATCTCGGTAAAACTTAAAGATTTTTGTTTGGGATATGGCGGAAGCCTTCTTAGATTTGTCGTTACGTAAAAGGTCTGACTAGATCGCTTTTGCTTAGCTCCTGACTATTTACTCTTCCTTTTGGAGGGAATGGGAGGTAGTTTCGTAGTGATTGAGAATTATTTCACTTAATTGTATACATGCAGCACCCTTTTCGAAAGATCTTTTTCTCTCTACCCCGGTTTTCTGTGAAGGTATAATAAGGAATGTAATCTAAGTCTATCTGGCAGTAATGCGATGTAAACCTTACTCTGATGAAGGCAAGACCCTTTGCCGATACGCAATTACTTTGTTATTGTTCTTGCCGTGCCTCAGACCGTCGCACTGAAATCACTTTATTCGAAGGCTGAGCAGATAGGTGGCAAGATGGCGATCGAAACCGGTTACTGATGACAATTATGTACAGCTGAAGAAGCCGTGGCTGCAAACGAGCAGTGCTAATGGGGTTCATTCCTCGGAGACAAATAACTTCCAGTCACAAACGAGGCTCCCACTGAGCTCACATATATATATGGGAAAGGCAGGGGAGTCTTTTCATCAACAAATAATGACTGAAAAGCTGCTAATTAGTATAAGTATGCTAAATAGCTGTTAAGCAAGTGTATTATAGAGATAGGCAGATATATTTTATTGGAACAAGGTTGGCCTGAGCTAGCACAAAAGAGGTAAACTTTTATGTGTGAAACACTTCCACTTGCAGTTCAGAGAGCTATGCCTGAAAATGTCTTGTTTTGCCTTTCAACTTAAACTGCTGTTGCTAGAGCTTTATGCACCGACGACGTAAATCAAGGACGCTATTCATCGATTTATACCTAGCTGTTTATCACAATGCCATATGGTTAGTACAAGACCGGGGAAACATATGGTATCTGAATAAAACTCACGAGCCAATAAATGGTTGAACTGTGAATTAGTCCTGCTCTAATTCTGAACAGGAGTGATCTGACGACTGGGGGTGGTGGGGGCTGTTTGTAATATTTTGGGGGCATCGAAATCCTTCTAGGGAGTGTCAGGGGGCATTGGGGGATGTACAAATCCCTGCTCGTGTGCACATACATTCTGCACTTACGATGTGTGAACAATTTTGCCTTCAATAATTCTTTCAAGAAATGAAATCCCCATTTCCCTTACACTTACCTATTTTATTTTGATTTGTATCAGCCCTCAAACTGCCTGCTACAACCACCAAGGATTTCTAGGGAGGTTATGCATACCATCCATACCCTATTGTTCAAAACACAATCTACCACCCAAAGAGCAGATCAGAACACTCTTTGTACTCTATTTATTGAAACATTCCAGTCATTCTAAATATTACCTGTACAGCACTAAAAATAAAGCCAAATGCATCTATGAGATTTAAACATTTTTCATGTCCACAAAATGCAGAATATTCTTCAAGATTAAACTTTTCACACACATGCACAAAAGAAAAAAGCAAATCTAATCCAAATCTTAGATCTACCACAATAACCTACAATGCTATTTACAGGCCATGCATTACCAACAATAAAGGCCCATGTCACAATGCTTAAATCTGGAAAAGTGTTGAAACTCGAATGTTATGATAAATTCACAAGATAAAATTGGCTAAAAAGAAAGACAAATGCCATGAAGTCGTGCCTGGAACTTAACGCAGCAGTACAGTTAGTAGTATAAAACAAATGCACTACTAGAAAGCACCCATAACATTGAAACAACTTAGATGCACATGTCTTTTTTCACTGCTTAGTTTGGCACGTTTCAGAAGGATCAACTGTGCCGAAATCATTAAAAAAAAAGTTGCAACAAGGAGATGACATGGCAACAATGCATATTGGAAGCAGGATCTTGTGTATGCATACTATATTTGTATATATATGTATATATAGGCGGGTCATGCACTGCATAACATGGCTAGCGCTTCAGCTACCACACGAATGTGCTACATTTGAAATCGAAGCTGAATTTCTAACCTCATTCTGGAATGTCCTGCAACAAACAAATTCGAACAGCAATTCCAGCCTAGGTCCACCTGGAAGCCATTACTCTCTACACAAGCACCACAGGTACACACATGCACACACAAAAAAATATCACACGAAAATACGCATATACGTAGGACACTGCAAAGAGATTACCACATGACAACTGCAGTTTTAAATTAACTGTACAACTGACAAGACATCCGGCGGCGATATCCTTAAAATGAACTAAAATCAAACATCTCAGAAAGCATAAAGCATTACAGCAAAAACTCGTTACAAGATACACTTTGTTATAAGAGACATTTGAATGATAGCATTTTGGTTGGTTTTCCTATGTTCGCCATGATAGCAACATTGCATACAAGAGACCTTGGTTACAAGAGACATGTTTCTTGAGTACCTTAAGAGTTTCTTGTAACGAGGCTTTACTGCAATAAAAAAATGGCACCCCACATTCGATAGCACCTTTAAAAAACCAATGTGCCATGGTTAAAGAAAAGAATGTGTGGTTGTAAAATGCTCATGACTAGTGATCCCCCCATGCCCAACAGGAAAAGGTGCCGGTGTTTCAAACTGTGCACGAAACCAGAACAAAGGATTACCAGCTAAGAACTGTAGTGCCATGATGGTCCTAACAGAGAAGTGACCAACAGAAAATTCAACACGTGGTGCTGGAAACGCTACGAAAGCACGATTTATACGATGATCACAATGACATGAGTGTAGACATGCTGTGTGCCATGGCAATTTTATTAGCACCCCTTGCCCAGTGCAAGACAGACCAGGATGTGGGGCATCCAAGAGAGCAGTAGCTGCCAAATGACTGGCAGAAGTGGATGCAGTCTCCCAGATGTGACCCTAGGTCATACAAGGCACCTAAATTTGATGCGGATGTATTTTTCACACTTGATAACATGTATGGCATGCACTGCACACTTTCTGCCATTGATTTCTGTACAGATCACATACAACATGCCCTTGCTCTGGCCCTCCTTCGGTTGTATAAAAGGACTAAAAGGCTTACATGAGTACCCATGGCAGGAATCCCACTTTGCCAATGATGAACCGCCACGAAAACCTGAAGCCCTCTGGATACAAAGGTCAAATTTCGATGTGCTGTCCAATAAATAGCATGTACCATCATAACAGGCATTCAGCACTGCTTGAAGACTGTCGGCTCTACTTCTTCCCCATCTTCTCTTTGACTTGCCGTGTAGCCACAGCTGCGACCAGAGCGGCACCTCGACCGCTACCGTCCTCTGAAAGCATGAGGTCAAACTGCAAAGAGAAACGAGAACATTTCCTAAGAGTCCACCTTTAAGCAACCTTATTTTGCATTCAGAAAGCTTTGGCACACCAGCACAGATATCTAGTCTGCTAGGCAAACATGCACCCACAATGAGCAAGACCAAATACTGCCCTGAGCAGTGGCAGCTGGCTAATCGCGACTCCCAAGTTTATGCCATGTTTCATAGAGGCAGAGTGAATTATCACTTGCCATAATGCACTCAACCTCAAACCCCAAATCAACTGGAGCGGCTTCCGAGGGCTGCTCCAGCGACAATATCAATCCGGATCATGATATTGATTAGGATGGAAGGCTGAGCATGACGTTGTGGAAGAGACGGCACTTGCACAATGTGAGAGTGCAGTTTGACGGTCTACCATGAATAACAGCGGAATGCAAAGACTCTCTGCTGGGGGCGACTGATACTAGGAACAGGAACAGTTTTGGTTCCTGTTCCTATGCGAACTGCAGTTCAGGTTCTTATTTGTAATAGAAATAGCATAGTAGGAACAGTACTGGTGGTCATTTTTGTTGGGTTCTACATTGCAGGCTGCTTGCTAGCGCATGTTTCAGTTATATGTGCAGTGGTGGCTTGGCGACTGTGCAGCCCAGCACATGGTTTTCCGAAGCTTTTTTTAACACTAAAATTTAGAAATGTCCACTTGTCCGATACTCCGGTGCAATTCAAATGAATATGCAGCAATCCACTACGGCAAGTCTCGTTGCTCGGGTCACACGCTCAGCACCAACAGCATGTTGAAGCTCCATAATTATTTGCGGAATGGAACGGGTGTGCATGCATCAAGCATATCTGACAGAGAATGACTAAGCTAGCCCCGCAAGCTAGCCCTCCACGTACGGTTCACATTAGACAGAAACAGAACATGCAATGCAGCAATGTCCTGCGCTCACATTTTGAACCTTGGCTCGTTTTTGCACACGACTGCCAGCCCCAATGGCCCAATGCAAGCATGCGTCATTCCAAACAAACATCTTAAATTCAAACGATTAGCACTCATGAGAGATCAGCATCTAGCAATAGTTGGGGGAAAAAAAAAAAAAGAAGAGAAGGAATGACAGGTACAACAGGTGTGCTAGGGTGAAGCAAAGATTATGCCAATGCATGATTGCAAGGAGGAATCTACTTTCATTATCAAGCAAGTCGTAGCTGACTGAAGTGTGGTATGTAGTCATCCTCATCCTCACCGAAGTGTTCCCAGCAAACTACTGTGCTCACTGCTACTCGCATCAAATTATAAAGTTTGTCTAACACTCTCAGAGAACCGTTTGCTACTCAGGGCTACTCATACGTTCGTACTGCTGCATTTCCACCTTGACAACCACTCAAAGCGGGCTTTTGTGTCCCTAAGCCCTTGTGTGGTGGTACTGTAACTTCGCAGTTCACTTGTTGCGATCAGAAACAGCCACAGCAACCACTGCATTAGCAATGTATTGCAGAGAGGACAGCAACCAAACCTAAAGCTTCAGATGCTTGCGCTACCTGCCAGATGGTAAACCCAAACCACAGAGCAAGAGAATATATATATAGGAGGCAGAACAGCACATTGCACCGGGCAAAGGTGAGCAACCAGATGGCACAATGAAAACAAAAGCGGACTATAAGCTTCGTAGCGGCATTGGCAAAAGAGAGGGTAGCAGCACCTGGTAGATGAAATGACAGCGCCAAAATTCATTTCGGGGCTGCACAGTTAAATGCCAATCGCAGCAGCCGTACCGTAGTTTTTTCTCTTGCGACAGATGCTACTTGCTTAAAGGAATACTAAGGTGCAAAAGCAAGTGCCTATATGCATAGATTACAGTGTTGTGAATACCAATATACCACTCACAGTGGCAACAGCAGCTTATCAATACAGAAAATGCCAAAAATGTAAAAACAAGTGTCGACACCCCATCCACTTTCCCGCACTACTCTTTGTCACATCACAAACAACGAATGCCTGGTGAACAGGATTGGTGGAGCTTGGCTAAGCGTTTTCTGAAACAAATATAGAGGCAGCAGAGAAGTGCAAATGTAAAAAAAATGTATTCTGGAACTTTTGATGGTCACGTGCCTCTGAATAGAAGCAAACCACAGCAACCATGCATCATAATATACCCATTGGACCACAGATATCCGTAGGATGTCCGTTTTACAGCCGAACGTCCAAGTCCCGCGCTCGACGTCTGGCGGACGTACTTCGGATGTATTGTTCTGGGAAACGTGAACGTCCGTTCAATTTGGTCCGACGGACGTCCGAGCTACGTTTGTGCATGGACGTTTACTGTGGTCCCATCAATAAAGTCCGCTGGACGCCCATCGTACGTCTGCATGGTTGAAGCAATATTCCGCAATCATGTTAATAACTTATCGTAATTAGCCCCGAGTTATGTTGTCCATATTCTTGCTTCCTGCAGCGGGAGGCAAACAATTTGCCAGCTCAGAAAGCAAAGTTGTAGCCCTCGCGCACAAAACACTCGATGCGGGCTGAACAAGTCAACTTGATATATGATATAGCAGAGTCCGTCAATGAAAAGCATTGACGGACTCTGGATATAGTTATGTTCGAATTAAAAAAGAAGGACAGCAGATCTCGTAAAGTTTCATAAAAACAGTTGTTTGATTTGCTGATAATTAGGCTAAAATGTATTCTTTTAGTAACTAAATTTTGTTTGTCTTTTGTGCGATGCGAAGCCAACACTGTGACAAGCCACGTCAAGCCGTATAGCCATAGCCATTCGCTTATGTGTGCGAGTTGCGAAGCGCCAACTAGCTTCCCTGCTGCTTTCTTCTAGACATCTTTTTGCGTCATCAATGAAAGGTAAGAAATTTTTATAAGTGCCGGTGAGTGGGGAGGGGGCGGGAAATCGTCTTTAGCTTTCCGTGTACTGCAAACGCTGTACGCTGTGCCGAAGTTAGGCATAACTGGCTTAGCGCGGTTTGAATGACAGTGCCAACGCGCTCAGGGAATCATCTTTTCTTCGCAATCATAGGCGCGATAAATTAGTTATACCGTTTCCGTAAAGCTATCAGCGGTGCGTGCACGTGCTCTCGTTGAAAGACAGTCGTTGAGTGTGCCGGCGTTCGCATTCAGCCCGGCGCTACCTACGACGTGGTGTGCGCAGTGGCTACTTTTACGTCCACTCAAGTTTACGGAAAGTGTTGTAACAATTTTTACTGTGTGAGCTCGTTGCGGAGATGCGATATGCATTGGCCTTGAGTTGAAATGTAGGCACGCTGTTGCGAAACGTGTAAAAAGCCGTACGGTGCGTTTTAGGTGGCCGATTTCACGACCCTAGAAGAGAGGACGCGGCCGTAGTGTTTACGCCGAGGTGCCCTATAGTGTGGCTTATGCCGGCGAACGCGGCGAAGTAAATGCATTTTGCTGACGTGAGAATGAAGCGTGTACCAGTATACTAACCGTGCTTGCTGTGTGCGATTGTAGACGCACGTATCCGTCAATACCCGCCGCGGTGGTTCGGTGGCTAGGGCGTAGTGCTGCTGAGCCCAAGCACGCGGGTTCGATTTTCGGCTGCGGCGGCCGCTTTTGTGATGGAGGCAAAAAGAAAGCGCCCGTGTGTACGACATTTAGGCGCACGTTAAAGATACCTAGGCGGTCAAAATTTATCCGGCGGCCTCCACTACGGCGCGCACACCTCATAATTGATAGATGCCGCGTTGGTGAAAACGTATGTTTATATTGTAGAATATTCGGCGGGCATAGAACAGCTTTGCTCGATGCAACCGAGGTATGCAGTTTTTCTTTTTTTAAATTAGGCTAGGCATTTGTTCTGTAGTACCCTATCCGCAAACTGCTTATGCTAGTGCGCAAGACAGTACAGCTTGTCAGTGAGATCGAGGGAATCTAGCGAAGCACTGCGAATCCTACCAGTTTCAGCTATCATTTGGCTTTGTAGAGGTTTTCAAGAGTCAAAAATTTAGTTCGCCATGAAGTGATGACAGAAGCATGTTCCGACATAAAACCACAACAGTAAAGAATCCCCAATGCCTCGTAAAATTTTTTTGAAGGGTGCAGTCAAAAGTACTTCAAACATCATTGGTATTTGTTGGCATGCCACTACATTAGCTGTAGAGTCGAGCCAACCAAAATAGTTCAAAAGCAGGCTAAAATTTTTTTTGTGTCTAATAATGTAGCCGTATATAGGACAAAAACCTGAAATTGTTGCTTTTGGTTTCGCAGGTGCTGACCGAGGAGTTGGGGAAAATTTTGAGCCAAGATATTCCTGGCATGAAGCACGATGGGCACGTGAAAGGTTGTATTTAGATTGGAGGTTATAAAGTGTTAAATAAAGAATTTTCAAGCTTTGCGACTTCGTTTCATCTAGTTTGCATGCCATACTTTGCAACATGTAATCTGCAGTGTGCTAGATCTATTTGATTCAGCATATTTCAGATCTATTTCATTCAGCAAAATACTTCACTTTTTCAAGCTAACTGTTTGTTCTTTAGCGTGCATTCCTGGAAGTTTTGTCTTACAAATTTAATGGAAATATCCCAAACATACTCGGTATAGATTCATAAAGATGAGTAGTGTAGGTTTCAGTTTTCTATAATAAACTTGAGAATCTGTACTTGCTGTAAATTTCAGCGCTTTATTGATAACATGCCTTGAAGCACTGCTCCAGCTTTAAGAATACTCGATACAAAAGCCCCTTCTGTAGCTTGTTTTGACAAAACCCTAATTATAAATGCTTGTACCACGCACTGTGTGGGCCGACAACTCCAAACCCTATTCATATTTTTCTTGGCAAGAGTGGGAGCAGTGATGTTTGCAGTAGCATAATACAGTGGAAAGTTGAGAGCTTATTATCGTGACCGCTTTTCAATACGGAACCATGTGTACACTGCGGGCTGTCATGTTGAAGCATCCTGTTCACCGAGTTGGTAACTGCCTACTACAACTTATTCATATTTATGCTGACACAAAGCCCGGAGGCAAACAAGTCGTGAATTGAAAAGTCGTGACGATAAGCTTGCAATGTTCTACTGTATTATATTTCTGTAACATCACTGTTTGTGCTCTTGGAAAGACATATGAATAGGGTGTGGAGTTGTCTATCCACAGAGTGCATGGTGCAAGCATTTATAATTAGCGTTGTGCCAAAACAAGGTACAGAAGGGGCTTTTGTATCAAGTATTCTTAAAGCTGGAGTAGTGCTTCAAGGCATGTTATCAATAAGGCACTGAGCCTTACAGCAAGAACAGGTTCCCCCTGATTCGAAAAATTTTGGACTAGAAGCGGACGTCTGGCGGACATCCAATATCCGCATTTTGTTATCCCCTGGACGTCCCCTGTACATCTCGGTTTGGAAATATCCGATTTTGAACATCCGCCGGATGTCGGGAAATCCGGCTGGGACGTCTGTCGGACGTTCGTAGGATGAGCAATTCCTTTGCATCGGACCATCCCACGGACGTCTGTAAAACGTCCGCTGGCTTTCTGCGGATGTCTGACGGACGTCCAAATGTCCGACACCAGATGTCCAACGGATGTTCGATGGACGTCTGTGGTCCACTGGGTATGATGCCGCATCCCAGGCAGTAGGTTTTGTTTCAGTTGATTTCATTGAAATGTTTCGCTTTGCATGCAAGGATGCGGGTGAACGCGACAACCTACCACACCTACTGACCATTAGCACATGTATACTTGACACAGCCAGCGGCAAAGGCAGATATCATTAGTACAATCGACCAGGAACAAGATGGCCATGCAACTGATCAATTCCAAACGCATTTTCAACATCTGCTACCAAGTGGAGGCATGTCCTGGGCATTTATGAGAAAGCTTTGCCTACGTCATTGTTCCCCGCCAATAAAAAGTGGGGGCTTGGCGGCTGAATTTGCTGTACGGCGCCATAGCAAGATGGCACCAAATAAACCCTTCCCGATCAGGTGCAACGAAATTGAGTCAACGAGGACAGGCTTTCGGGAAGATGGTGATGATAGAATGATACCGGGCCTAGCTCGCCCCGGCCACTTTGTGACGTGCTTGGAAAAGTCATGAAAAAGTGGAAGGGAAGTGGCAGGGGGAAACAAAAACTGAGAGGGCTACGGAACTAGCGATCTTTCAGTTAAAACAAAATTTTGCTCGGTTTTTCGTGTCCCTTTAACCTCAGCCAAGCGTTTGTGACATTATCTGGCCGCAGTAGGAAGCGACGTTTCCTCTCCCATCTCGTTTATACTACACGACACAAACTAAGAATCGCAGCGCCCCCCAATAATGCAAGTGCAAGCAATGTTGTGAAGACTGACATTAGGGCTATACATTCATTTCCTGTAGCCCATATCAATCTCCTAATTAGAAAGGAGAATGGGTTTGAAGAGATGTATACAAACAGAGAGGTATGTTTGCTCAGACAGACTTGGCACAGAATCCCCCAAATGAAGGCTGGTATGCCTGTTTCCCAACTTGCTTTTTTACTGCAGGGCATTCTACAAAAGGTCCCGAGAAGAAGGCTGGAATGCATTTTGGTTACTATCATACCAGGGGAAAATTGTTGCTAAAGTGATATCAGGCAGGTGTTTCTTCTGGCAGGCAGCTGTCCAGGAATCGCACACAATTCTTGTCTTGTGCAACATCTTAACAACCCCCGTTAACGCTCTAACCACCAATATGATTGCCCACTATTTCCCACAATTCAACTGCAGTGACTTTTTCACCCATATTTGAAAATCCAGTTGCCGAACTGAAATTTCTCACCATCCTACACCCCCCCCCCCCAAAAAATCAATTTCTGACGCACTGTACAGCAGCAGTTTTCGCTTCCCACCCACCATCTGGCCTTCCTGCAAATGCATTAGAGACACCTACTGCAGGTGGTACTTGCATTGCACAAGCCCCATGAGCTTTTTCCTTTTCTGTCCGTGGTGTTTTTCTTTATGGAGTTACTCCTGGCTTCAATGCTTAGGGAGACGCTAATGCATCTCGAGGATGAGTGAACGGGGGTTTTGGGAGCCTATGCTACAATGCATTGGAAGGGGATCTCCTCACCTTGTATTGCGGGTTGGCAAGCTCTGCAATCTTGGCCTCCATGAGTGCGTGGAAACGGGGGTGGAACCTGTAGACCGAGCCGTCGACCCCGACAGTGGTGTGGGGCCGCTTCATCTTGTTCAGGATGGTGGCCACAGCAGCGGACACAAGGTGGGCGGCCCGAGATGAGACACGGGCGCAGATCAACTTGAGGCATTCGCAGTCCTCATCGGTGCCTACCATGTCCATCTTCAACAGCACGTTCTGCGCCTCATCGTAAACGCCCCGGGGGTCACTGCAATCATGGGAAAAGGATTAACTCAAACCTGAGAACCGGAAGCCAGTGAACTTAATACCAGCCACTACTCCACAGAAATCCAGAATTTGCTAAGCTGTCCACATCAGTGCAGTGTTTAACTTTCAAACAAATCGATAACCATAATGACAAGAAATAAACCAAAATACAAGCTGAGAACAACCGCAGAGGAAGGTGAATATGTTCCATTGCTATATTTGATTGCGGCAATGTTCATTTGTTTGATATATTTGAATGGTGCAAGGCCAGCTTGGGCGAAGAGCACCATGCTAACAGTCTTCGTGGTCTATGTCACAGGGTGTGCTTTGATGATGATTACGATTAAGAGTATGGATGTATAGAGCAATTAAGGGGCATCACCTTTTGCTGTACACTGCATTATATATGCATTTTAAAAAGTTACATTTCACAGAAATGAAAGGACATGTTTAAAACTAAACAATGAGACATCATCTAAAAAGAATGAAGGATGCACTGAAGTTATGTTTCTGCACATGTCAAAAAAGCAGCACTTCCACTCAGGTTCGCACAATGTCGGGACACTACAAGCACATCGAAAACCGAACGCTGCCCCTCATACATTGTGGTAGCTGTTCACCGAACCCCTTCTAATGGGTGGTTTGAAAGCACTGGAACTGCACACCATTCGATTACAATGCAGAAATTGAGCTGCTACATTTTTCCTGCACATTGGGTTGAAATGCCATCCGAGTCCCGCCAAAACCTTCAAGGTTCTCCACAATTTAAATTGCAACTCCACAATTAAAAAAAAATTTCTGCCGAGCACACTTGTTTTTTGACCATCATTTGGCAACTTTATTTGCGCGACGACAGAAGACGACAGGAGACGCTGACAGCACAAGCCCGTAAGGTGCTTCGCCCCTAAAAACCAACTGGAGAGATGTAGCTGAACATGGTACCAGTGAACTCAGCACAAGTCAAACAGTGCAATAAGACTAATGAAGCAGAAATTTGATCATTTAAATTTCAGGTTTGAAATATGGAAAATCTGTAAGCGTTTTCAATATAAAGCCTTAGCACTTGAGGATAAACCTGGCACTGCAATTACTATTAGTGTCTATACCACTACTTTGTGTCGTAAAAAGGCTTCTTACCTTTCAATCTGGGAAATGTACTTTGTCTTGAAGAGGTAGGGAGTTTTCATTTTCTCGGAAATTTTCTCGGCATTGAACATCAGACCCTCTTGAATCATGTGGAGCACTACACGGCGGACAAGTTCACCCATGTACATGCCAGAAATCATCTTCTCAAACCTAAACAAACAAACGAAATAGGCAAGGGCCACGATAAGAGAAGGCTGAGCTGTGGAGGAGCAATCAGATGTAGCAGGCGCGTACACTCAGCCTGCACTACTCACAGCTGCTTTCCGGGGTTGAGCGAAGCCATGTCAATTTCTTTGTCATAACGAGTCCGCACAAACTCCAAGGAGCCATGGTCGCCAAATGCGCCCCACTCTGTGTTGATTATCACCTGCCTAGGCTCGTCTTTGTCGCCATTCCACAGTTCCACGTTTTCAATTTTCTCCATGTAGCATGCATTTGTTCCAGTACCTGCAAAAGGAGAACAATGAGACGAGAGTTTAACAACCCGCAGCAAGCATGGAGGCCAGTCACCATGTCGGAGGGGACATTTCCGACTACTGCAAAACAATCTAGAAGAGTGTCAATTATAGCACTGAAGGGAAAATGCACAACGACTACAAGAAGAAAGTAGAAGGTGGAATTGACAGAAAGCCTCTCCCAAGTCATTCAAATAGGCCTCGCTTACCAACAATGAGCCCAAGTCTGCACTGCTTGTTCTTGTGAGCACACGACATCAGTGTTCCCGTTGTGTCATTCACGATTGCCATCACATCAATGTGGATGTCCTGAAAAAAACAGACAGCACGTCTAATAATACTGCAGCAGAAATAGGCTATAGGAACGATGGCTGCGATGGACAGTAGGTGCCCCTAGGACATACAAAAAACACAATGCTTCTCGGTCGTTTATCTGCAGCAGTAAAATTATTCTAACTTTCCCCTTCCCCCCCTCCCACTTGCCCTGCCCCCACTGAAATTACAATAGCTAAAGTATACCAATCACTTATGAATGGCAAACTGAACATAGGCTTGGTAGAACGCCCTCCTGCATAAACTGTCCATTTTTAGCACAGAATTGCCCTGTGTTCGAGACACCATTTGAACAATAAGAAGCTGTTATATATGTTGGAAGAGCAGAATCCGACGCCGTTTTCACAAGTTTGTTGAATAGGCTCCTTTTTGCATTCAGCACAAATTCGTGCACAGAACGAGACTTGGAAATTCAAATGGCGAGCATTACACTTGCAGCTACTGCCTTTGTGCTAACGGTTTAGTCGTGCATTACCATCCAGGTACAGCCATGCAGTGCCAGGCGGTTGGTTGGTGCTCAAAAACAAGGTTTTAGTTGACCCCTTTATGTTGCACAGATTTTCCAGTTGGCTAGTTTGGACAAAGCTAATGGCTGTTTAACTTGGTATTTTATGCATGAAAACTACAATGTTTAAGAGGTACGTCACAGTGGAGGGTTATGGATGAATTTAGGCTAACTAAGGTTCTTTACTAAGAGTCAAAATTGTGAACACGCAGGCCACAGCTGATGACTGAACCGATGACCTCATGCTCAGCCGTGCAACACCCAAGCAGCTGGGAAACTGTGGCAGGTAAGGCCTTAAGCGTGCGCAGGTCCACACGACAGGGGCCGATCCCCATCACAGCCCTTTCCTTCCCAATATGTATACACGAGTGCATAAGAGAATGGTCCGCCGCAGTCTGTTCACCAGCAAAGTGACAGTCCCACAACTACTTTTTTTTTTACATTTCTAGAATAAGAAATCCCAAATTTTACATTCTTTCTCAGCGGTCCCGGGGTGGTACGGCCCCTTGACCTGTCCCCCATGATCATGTTTATGGGTAGAGCTGCTAATGGCTTCCAGCGGGTAGGTAACACACAAGTAAACAGGCTCGTGCCCCATTCTGACCCCCAAGAAAAGGCCACAATCTGAAGAGATTCCTGGCAGGAATGGCAATATCAATACTGCATTACCAACCTTTCGCTTGGCGAGGGCCTTGCGCAGCAGGCTCACCACATCTTCATTCACCACGCCAGAGCATTTGAAGCCCTTGGTCCAGGTGACAAGTCGGGCCACTGTGAGGCCTTCCTGACGGCAGGGAAAGCTGAAGGTGAAGCCCAAGGGAAGCGACTTGCCCTTCACTTTGTACTTGTCCATGAAATTGGACATACAGTCAGCAATGTGGTCAAACAGCTGCAAGGGAGAAACGGAGCACACATTGGCACACTGGTCGGCGGGTCAGGGAGAATGAAGGAGAGCACGACGTCGGCACTGCTGGCCACAGCGCAGATGCACAGCAGGTGTGGCCGCTAGACAACTCTCTGGAAGACCGAAGCTGGCCCCAACCCATTAATTAAGGGCCAGTACATCTGCGTGAACATTCGTGTGGAGATATTTATTACAGCTCACTGATAAACCCAAAGCTGTGCACGCTCACTTTTGTCATGAAAGTGGCCAGCTTCTGTACAGGGAAAGGGGGAGAGAGGAGTGCAATCGTGCCACCGTGGCCAGTCAACCCTCAGTGCAAATTCAGCCAACTGAATATTGCCTGGCAGTGGCCCAGACTAAGGAAAGCACAATAGCAACTGCCTTGGGCAAAAAATAGGAGTATTGGTGAAGACCAGCCCCTATTATGCTATGGAAGGTGCAGACAAGAAGTTAAGCTAAGCGACATTTCTGTGCCTTTCCAGCAAAGCAGAACTCTCCATTCATTTGAGTGCTCTTATAGCCACTTTGCCCACAAAAACTACCGTGTTGAATTAACTCCTGAACCCCTTGCACTGAGTCTTCAAAAAAAAAAAAAAGAATAACCTAAAGATTTGCTTCCTATGAAGGTTTTCAGATACAGCAAACAAAAATATACCGAAACGAAAAAAGCACAGGACACCTTCACAACCGTAAGTGTACCTAAATCTCAAGAAACATTCATTATGCTGCCATAACAATGACCCAATAGCCCATCTGGTATAGGGCAAAGGCCCATTTCTGGAAAATTTTGTTAGACCAAGAAAAAGGCAAATTAGGCGACTTTGACCAACCCCTGGAGCAGGAATTCCAGCATGAATACACCTCCTCTACAAGAACAGTTGTAGCGCACAGCACAGTGGTGGCCGCTGAAGCTGACACTGGAGCTAACATGCAATATGCTGTACTTTGAAGAAAAGGATGCAGAACCGCAGGCTAAATTATATGAATCAAAAAATAAGAATAAATCCACCAGTGATAAATGAATTGACTCCATTATACAAAATACTGTCCCTAGAGTACTAGAAATGTACAGCACACGAGATCTTGCAGTTGCTCGAAAGGAGGTGAACCCCTAGTACGTCTGTGTAATGGCACCATTGAAAGAAACATGCAGACCATTATTTAGCTGGGGAGGCATTTTTAGCACACTGGAAGAGCTTATAAAAAGGCCACGAGGACTACCCACTTGCAAAGGCATTTTAGGATTCACAAGACTGCGTCATAACTCCCCTGCAAAGCCATTATTTTCCACATCTATCTGCTCTCCTTATCAGACAAGCCAGCAAGGCTTGCACTGAACTTGACCCCCAATATAGAAATAAGGTTGACTCAGGCAAGTTGGTGATCAGCTAGTTCATGAACAGCAGCCATAACTGGGAATCAAATCCCCGACCTTGTGCTCCGCAGGTCTACCCCTTAACAAATAAAACCACATCACTCGAAAAAACCTACAATAAATAAAACAAACTAGACAACAGAGAACATTGATTTTTCCATAAAGCCCACTTTTCGTCTCTTCCTTGAAGCACAGGCAGTGTGCACTGAGGAGCCAGAATATTTGTCTTTCTGTGTGATGTCTGAATGTCTGTGTCTGTGTGATGAAGTTTAGATGTGCATAAAACAAGCAAAAATAACATGATTTAGCAAAGAAAAAAAATTCAGACACACTTATGACTGTGTGTTATAGACAACCTGTCACGAGCCTTGATAGCAGCTCTCATGGTCACTAGCCCCTCCCCTTCCGAACAGGGGCGGTATTCTCGTAACTGTCCCTTTTGAAAACGTCCCTTTTGAGTCCCTTTCATCGTGATGTACTTCCGGTTAAGCAGTACGCGTTGGCAGTAGGTTTGTTGCGCTTGCGTTACGTCACTTCCGGTTGTTTGCTTTTAGCCAATCAGGGCTCGCCAAAAGGGACACTTTTGAAAGGGACGCAAAAGGGACAAAACTCGAGAATACCGCCCCAGGACAAAGACTGAATTTCTGCGCTTTAAATTCGTATAATGGAGTACCAACTAGCTCAAACTCACACGTTGTTAACATATATTGACGTTTGCAAGCATGGAGCGTTTTCTGCTCGCGAAAACGCGCCGCGCACGCCACAGGCGCGCTGACGCTGAAGCGGTAAAGTCCACCCGCACGCCGCACGCTGCGCGCGGCGCGGCCGGCGGCGGCAACATGGCGCCGGCTTCGGTCGCGAAGTGGTGTGGGGATCTCGAGCGACTGCGTCTAACAACTCTCTAAAATGCTGCTCAAGGCACACAAGAAGTTGCTTGTGCGGTAAAGGAGCTTATAATGTGGGCGAAAACGGTACTATAAAGGTACGTCCTCACTTGCGGCGCAGCGCGCGCGCAGGGCCGCGCGCGCAAAAACGCCGCCGCTTTTTGGAGGCCAGACTACTGGGAGCGCGCGCGCGCAAAGGCGGCGGCGGCGGTGGCTCAAACCGGTCCTCGCCCTCTCCGACGGTGTAGCAGGGTGTAGCAGGGAAGAACGTTTCTGCGCGCTCGCCGGTTGTCCGCGCCGGCCCAGCTCCCCAAGGAGAGCACTGACCTCGCTCACGTGACCTCGCTCACGTGACCCGGCGCTGATTGGCTCGCCGAGTTTGCCGCAAAGCGCCTTGCCGCGAGAAATGGGGTCCTGCGCTATTTTTTTGCGGCAGAGGAATCTTGCCGCAAACGGGTTTTTGCGGCGCCGCTTTTTGCGAGCGCGGCGCTGCGCGCGCGCGGCGCCGCAAGTGAGGACGTACCTTAAAACATCATCCGCGCCGCTAGTGAAAGCGCCCATGCAATATCTGCCAGGGTGGTAAGTCTAAGCATCCCTGGCGAAGCCAGCCGGCTGTGACCTGTCTCGAGCCATCTCGAGCGCTTCGAAACTGCCGCCATGAGGCGCGCGCCTCCCCATTGGCGCAAGTCGCCAGGCTCCTCCCACAGCCACGCGCGACGCGCGGCCTTTTCTATGCAAGGCAGATGTTGCCGTGCGCGCGGAATCGTCGACGCGGGAGTCAAAAAATCGCACGCACGATTCGCGTGCAAAAACGCGCCATGCGGTTCACCCTTTACAGCGGCTGTCGTTAAAACTGGTCAATCAAACTGAGTAGGTGTGCAATATTTGTGGGCTGGGCGGGTATGCCAACATCATGGCCAATGAGGTGGGAATTGTGGGTGGTAGGTGTGCAATATTTGTGGGCTGGGCGGGTATGCCAACATCATGGCCAATGAGGTGGGAATTGTGGGTGGGTATGTTTTTTCGGCCAGGGATGTTTCTAGTACCACCGTAGGCACGCCGACAACGCTGATGCTGAATTTCTGCCGACAGGCCACCACTCTTCATATTTCCTGTGTTGTTCCCATCCCATTCGCCAGTCCACAGGAGTGCAGACATATACAGTTGAAAACAGCCCCCCCCCCCCCCCCCCCCCCCCGCATGCACGCACACACATATGTGCACGCACACACTAGCCACAATGTGCTGTTTAGGCAACACAAAACATTGATCAAACAAACCTGTTCTCCAGTTCCCAGCATGATTTCTTGAGGGATAGCAAAAATTTCGTTCTGCATGCTAAATTTGTCCCCATCAATGTCGATAAGTAGAACCCTGAAGTTGGTACCACCCAGGTCCAAGGCCAAGAATGTCCCAGTTTCTGAAAGTGGAAGTAGATGTTTTCCAAATGAAACTTGCCCCAAATCACCCCAGATCATGACAGCAGCACAAAAACATACAAGGGCACAGACACTGCTGTTTTATCTTTGTTCTTGCACTGTCATGTTCAAATCGCGTTCAAAATACTAGATCGAACTACGACCCTAGAATAATTTTCCTGTAGTAGGGGCTGTTCATTGTTTCAACAAAAGAAGAGCACATGCAATTAAAAGAAATCTTCACACATCCTCAAAATTGAAAGGCTGTTTTAAAAACTATCCAGAAGCCCAAAACGGCTTTTTCAGTGAGCCTGATGAATTTTCGTGCAGTAAGAAAAAAAAAAGTGTCTGCTACCAGTAATTCTCTCACATTCACCGACTTCACAGCGATTGTAATTTACAAAAGACACTGCCGCGAAAAAAAGTTTTATTTTTTAAAAAGTGTTTTTTGTTGTTTAAAAGGCACAAAATTTTACTACCGATGGCTATTCTACGGCATGACAAGTGCTCTACGCAAAATGCTCATTATTTCCCAGGATAATGTCATAGTTTAGCAAGGTTGAAAAATAAACCCACCTGACCCATTAGGCACATCTCTTACGTAGGTAATGAACATTTTAACTTCGGCTGATTTGTGGGTTTCTTTTCCAAGGCCCTTGTTGAATTCGTCCAGTAGCTTGGCAGACACTTTTTGCAACACATCATTGGGGAGCTCGAGGTCACGAGTCATAGATTCAACCTGAAAGAGGGAAAAGGCAGGAAGAGATACGGTTACCAACGCATGGCGTGAAGTACTCATCCTGTAATGCACGCGCCCAGGAAATTATCCCATAAAAATTGCAAAATAAAGGAATTCCTACATGGTGGCTGGATACCTTGCATGATGGCAACCTAAACACTGATGTCCAACAAAATGCAGTCTTATTGGAAGCTGCGCCCACAAACGAGCAGCTTTTTACACAAGTTCCCTGAGAACAATTTTCACTTGACATTTTATTATGGCAAACAACTTAGCGCATCATTGTTAGCGCGGTTGTGCAGGGCTTTTATTCATACTTTTCAATAATTTCTGACCACAGCAGGACAAACAAGCTCAAACACTACGTAAACGACGGAACAGACGGACGGAGTTTTAGCAGTCCGTCTGTACCGTCGTGTACGTAGTTACCGTGTTGACCGGGAGTCGTCTGGGCACTGTGCATTCGTCGCGTAGGGGGATTGGTTCCGCGGGTCGGCCCTCGCCATGGCCGTGCATTCGCCACGGTGGGGTGCGCCTCCTCGCCGTTCCGCGTGCGCAGGCACAGTCGGGTCGCGGTCAACACGGTAACTACGTGCAACACGGAACAGACGGGCTGCTAAAACTTATCAGCGCGCGTGTGTGGCTTCAACTGCCCGGCACTCCGAAGGTTTTCAAGCGGAGGTGTGATCGTTGGGGGAGGGGAGAGGGCTCAGGAGCTGCAGCGTGTGCCACCTTCACCACGCATACGAAGCAGCCAGCTGCGTGCCTCTTCAACGTTCCCGAGCGACTCAAGAAGATAGGTGTTCGGCGGGTCATCCGCTCGGTGGAAGCATACCGTCGCCGTCAAAGCCATTCGTGCGGCTTGGCAATCAAGGCAACGAATCTTGCGTTTAAAATAAACGTGTGCTGGCTCAATGTCTGTCGCACTAGGCAGACATGAGGCTTGGAGGCGCAGACCGCAGCCGCCAAATAGACTAGGTTCCACGCATTTCGCAGTTTCAGGAGCCATAAATTACCTCTTCAAGAAATTTTAGCCGCCGACACCTTGGGGGCTTTGCGGTTTTGTTTTACTCTCTACAACTCTAAAAATGTCGGCTAAGTTCAGGTAAAACGATGTTGCTGCTTCGAGAAGCAATGGATCGTGGCCAAAGAGCGTCAAAATACGATGCTGTTGATTGATTGATTGTGGGGTTTAACGCGCCGAAACTGCAGTGGAATCGAACCCGCGACCTTGCGTTCAGCAGCATAGCCACTGAGCCACCGCGGAGGGTAGGACGCTGGGTGTTAAGTACCAAAGCGTGCGGATGTAGAGGGCCGGAGGCAGCGTAACGCAAACCAGAAAAAAACAAAAAATGAGTTGGTAAATGATGCGAAAGGACACCTGAGCGTAGAATCCTTGCCAAGGAAGAACAGCAACGCTACCGAGTTTTGAGTGGGCCCACAGGTGCAAAAATACAACTTGAGAAAGGCAATGTAAAATCCTTAAATTATTGGTTCGAATGATGCGAATTCGAATTAACGAGGTTGGACTGTAACAAATGGCGAAAAACTTACTTTACTCTGCCCTCAAAAAAAAAAAAAAAAAAAAGGAAAGAAAGAAACAGCAGCTTCGAATGTGATAGCATCAGCAGGAACGCGGGTGATCGCAGTGGTTGCGAAAGGACAGGCCCGCCACGAAGTTGATTTTTAACTCCCATTGATAAGCAACGCCCTACGTAATAATGCTCATGCAACTCTTGTGTGCAACCCATTCTGCCTCGCGTAAGGATCATAATAAAAAAGGCCAATTGAATTGAAGAGATGCTTCTCCAATACGATTTCGTCAAACACGCGAGAAAAGCGGTCGCGAGCTTCACATTCGTGACAGGCAGTGTGGAGAAAACCGGATGTTCGCCAGCAACACATTGTTTCGAGGTTAGAGCACGGCAAAGCAGCACGTGCCGCCGCCAAGCCGTGAAGGCAAAACAAAACGACCTCGGCGGCGCAGTCTTGCGAAACGAGCCTCGGAGATCCGTCGACATAAACATATAGCGGGCAGCCAGAAAGCGAACCGCTTCTTCCTAAAAAGTGAGGCACTCCTCGGACGCGAGACTGACGGACTGGTAATTGATATTTATTCGCGGCCAGCGGGCCGAAGAGTGGCGCAAGTGACGTGACGACAGCACTGCGGCACGACGGGCGCTGCCGCACGTTGGCATTTTTCCCTTTGACGTCACGGGCCACCGCTGGCATTGCATCGCAGCCGCTACGGGCAATGGAAAGCCAAGGAAAGGGGCCATCATACTGCTCGTATTTTTTTCTCTCTATGCTCGTAGCTTTCGAAGAAATTGTTCGCGCTGGCGCAAGACAGTGCCGGAAAGGCCTGGCTGGACAGCGACGACGAAATCGGGAACGCCTGAAAGGAATCCACTGGCCGCCCGGGAATCGCGCATTTCATGACGGAAGTCGCAGCTACAGTTGTCACGTCACGAGGTTCGTCGGCGCCGTCGATGCAGCAGCAGCAGCTCGCACAGCCGGCTCTTGACCTTCGGCGCTCTACGTAGAGCCACTAGAGCGTAGCTTATTTAGTGGCTCTAGCTCTACGGTCCTGCCTTCGTACTGCGCAGCAGTGGCGCGCTGCAAAATGGCGCGGAAATATCTCCAAGTCGCTGCAATGCGCCAAATGCAGATCAGCCTTTGCAAATAGCGGCGTGACACGTACACTATCGGATTACTAACCTATAGTCTAGAATATCTTTGTAAAATAGACACAGACGACATAGCGGCTCTAGGATACCGGAACCGTCAATCCAACTGCGCAATACGGTACACACAAGGTGCAATAAGGTGCGCAATATGTCCCTAGATCAATCGCAGGACAGTGCCAACGGGTAATTCTAAATGCTCTTGTTGTGAACATTGACGCCGCTAGCTGCAATGAAACCAGTTCACAGCTGTTGTCAGGGCGCACCAGCACACTCCGGCGTCGCTGCTTAGACAGTCGCAGCGGCGAGTGAATCGATTTCCCTGAACATGCGTGAACAGAAGCCGACGGTCAGTGAACCGCGGCATGACTCACGAGGGGTGGGCTTTGTCGAGGCGTTTTGTAGCCAAACGACGCCGCGATTCTTTTTTTATATATATATATAGCCTGAAGCTGCCGAGGGCCCCCCCACAACAACACAGTTTTTATTCGGCAGGCGAAGCAAAACGCGTGTCTGGCACAAGCGGCGCGTGGGAAACCGCTCCCGTCGGCGGGGGAAAGGCCCCGCCGCAGGGTGCAGCGATCTCGGGAGCCGCTGCCAAACAGTCTGGCTGCGTGCGCGCAATGTTGTCGCAACTGGCACACTCGCCAAGTCACGTCGGACGGGGCAGCAGAGCTAGAGAGACGAGACAACGCCCGAGTCGCTGTCTGCCGTGACGTGACGCCCGCGCTAAGCGCCAAAGTCAAATGAAGGTCAGGGCGGCAAGGAGCCACCTGTGCGGCCTGAAAAGGCACAGGGGCGCGCACCGGCTCGGCTAAATGCGACCGCCGGGTAATGCTCGGCTGCAGGTGCTCCCATAAACACGCTGTGGGGCACGTTGGTGCGCACTGTTTTCAAAATTGGCGCGCCAAGGACACGACGACAAAGTAGGACGACAAGACAAGCACTCGGCTTGCAGGTGACAGCTGAAATGCTGCAACCCCTCTGAGTGGAGAATAGACCCAGCAAAGAGTAGGTTCCAAGCTTGCAAGTACTGAGGCTTGGGCATGTTGGTTCATGACTAAAAGGAGGGACTGTTGGTTCATGACTAAAAGGAATAAACTGTTGTAAGTCAGCGCTGTGCGTGTCGTCTCCTTCTTCTCGTGTCTGTCTAATTTGCGCTGTTACCCCTCCTTTTGGTTCCAAGCTACTGTGAAGGGGGTGGGAAAATGAAACCAACGAATTGCCAGTCTCATTGCTCATGAGGCGCAATACGATAAGATTTTGGGAACACGCTATAACCAAGCTCCAATTAAATTATGAACTTTATCGAAGCCTTTTTGCGGCTGTGTTGTGTGGTCTAACCACACTGGTCGACTATTATGCCGTCCGCAGCCGCCGCACAGACTACCGCAATGACGTCACAGTGGGTGCAGGGACGTAGCCGGGGGTGGAGAGGGTGCACACCGGGAATGTGCCCCCCCTCACCCCAATTTCAGCATGCCTTAGCAGGTTTTCCCCGCCGATTTTGTTATCGTCGGCGTATATAAGAGGCCACCAAGTCTGTGTTTCGTCACAACGAATGTAAAGCTTAAAACAGAAAGGTGGCAAGTTGGCCGTGGGGGGGGGGGGGGGGGGGGTTGTTGTGACATGGAACAGCCAACGTGGGAGAGAGCGCAAAAATCTCGATTTTCGTGGGTTCCGAAACGAACCGCTAGGCCCCCAGTGCGCTTGGCTGGCCGATGTTCGCGCGAGAACCTTCAAATCGCACTCGACTGGACTTCATTGCTGGACAGAAACAGCACAAGACGCCTTGCCTGCCTAAGCCCCGCCCCCTCCCCCCACTGAAAAAAAAAAAAAAAAATCCTGGCTATGCCACTGCATGCGACAACAGTCTTAAAAATTGCTTTTTCACTCATTTCGCTTTGTACATGCACAGGTTCTGCAGGTGAAACACGCTAACAATCTGCTAGATTTAGCCCAGCGGACTGGCCAGCGTGTCGCCATAGCCGACGTTAGCAGATCGGCGGGGAAGAAGGTGCGAGGCACGCTCTTGTTCGGCTGAGAGAAAGATTCCAGTCCAGAAGTTGGCCTGTGCATTTTGGACTTTGCATAACTGATTTCGCACGGTAATGTTTACAATTCTCCTCTTCAGTGCCCATAATTCTACGACTCCCTAGTTCGAAGTGCCAAGCAAGAATTGTGCCCCGTACCTTTCTTTAAAGCCGCGAACTAGCGAGCTATGAAAGGCACGTGCGCGTAAGCGTCACCTAAACGGTAGAACACATGAGCGGAAAAGCACGCGTCCACGCACGCGTCTCCGCCCCGAGAACCGCTTTGGCTGCAGTATGACCCGCCGCGTCGGCCGCTCCCGCGCGCATCCAACCTGCTAGCATAGTTTTAGCATAGCGGCTCCCGTACGCTACGCTAAGGTTAGCGGGTAGCGGGACCGGACTGCGCATGCGCGCGCGGGGAGTGCGAGGAGGTTGCCCCTCAGCGGAGGGAAAGAGCGGGCATGGCGAAGGCAGGCCGCGCGGAACTAATCCACCCCACCGTGACGAATTTGTTCTCCCCAGTCGCGCCCCGCTACCCGCCGCCGTAGCGTTAGCGGACGGAGCACGCTATGCTATAACTCTCTATTTGACGTGCCGCGACGGAAACGGGATTGCCCGGACGGCCATGTGTCCCCCGCTTAATACATGTATGGACGCGAGACGACAAGTTTTATTGCTCCGAGTTTTGCGAATCCAATAAAAGCTTCTGAACAGCAAAAGGTACCGACTGAACTTTCAGGTACTGGCTGTAGATTTCGTTTACACCATACGACCGCCTAAGCTACGACTCCAAAATTAAGTTAGAAAATATACTTCAATGTCTACCGTTAGTTTTTCTTTCTTTTTTTTTTTTTTACGTATCACGTACCTTAAGTTACTGCTCTGACTGCGTGCTCGGGGAACCAGACCATTTGTCCCTTGTCTTCGGCGTTGATGCGCATTGAAGGGAAACGAGTGACGGGAAATACGCCGGATGTGGTGTAACCATGCACAGTTCATCAGCTTACCTGCGGTTAGAGGTTACACTGGGTTAGTTAAAATAACAAGAGGCCATCACTGCCGGCCTCGCACGCTTAGCAGCGCGCTGGCTTACACGAAAGCCGAACCTCGGAAGCTCTACCGCCGAGTATTCCAGATCATCGGCTCGGAAGAGCTTTTGCGCCTTACTTTCGCTCGCGTAACTGCACCACGGGATTCAATGCGATCCGGCAATGGACCGAAACCATTGTCTCCTTTTTAGAATCGAGAAAGACAAGGATCATCGACCGCAACGCAGAGACGCCGGATTACGGGTCACCCTGGGCGATCGGTGCAGCGCTCGATACACGGACCGAGCCGTGGTGACGCCAAGGTCGGTCCCTAGAATATATTCTAGGGACGCCACAGGAGCCAAGGCGAAGGAACGTGCCGGAACGCCGGGCCGCGACGCGATGCGCCGCTTCCCTTGGGCGAGAAGAAAGCAACGTTTTCAAAAAAAAAAAAAAAAAAAAACGCTGGCAGTAAGTAGCCCGGCGCGCAAATGAGGATCGGCGGACGGCACACGGGGCGATCGTTTTTCACGTTTGCAAAGCTCGCGGCTTGTAGGAAGGAACTGGTTTGCCAGCTGCGAGACAAATGGGTGCTCCAAGGCAGTGTCGTTAACCTGAGCGCTCCGACGAAGGCGAACCCAGCACGAGGCTGCCGCAGACACGCCAGGCGGGAGACTTCACAGAGCCTTCGAAATACACGGCCCTTGCACAGTTCCAGCGATTAAACGCGCCCTTGGCCGCTATATCAACTTCTCGCCGCACGGCAGCGTTTCGCTGCTATTGACAACGGGCGCGGTAAGACTCATTCAACTCTGCGCGCCGCATCTGATGCAGACGCACCAACAGTGCTGCCCAAATGGCCCGCTCGCCACCCTTGAGCTACTTGTGACGGCCGAAAGAGGTCCGCCAGGCCGAACGCGAGGTTGGCGCAACAACCGCAGTGCCCGCAGCCGACACTGCCGCCTCTCCGCTTATCGCAGTCGGACATCCTTCGCTTCCACAACACACGGGGCCGCAGGCGGGGCTGTCGGCCCCAGCACGCGACGGCCGACGAGGGAGGCGCCATCCGCCCGAGAGCGCGCAACAAGAAAACCCTGCCTGACGTATTGCCGCTCCCCGCCGCGTGCTTGCTGCACAAGGAAACACGGCCCTAACGACTGGGGGCTGCAACGTCAATTTTTCTCTCGCCCTCCACTTCCAGGGAACGTCCTTCCGAACCTGCGACGTTTTGGCTGACCGACGCGTGCAGGGCGCAATTAGACAATGGGAACGACGCACGCACGAAACCACGTGTGGCAGATTTCCACGCGTCACGACCCGCGCGGCGACGAGAGTTACCATGATTGGTGCGCTTTCAGGAACCGTTTAGCTTGACTGCCTCATAATCAGTTTTGACGCAAAGTCCGCGAGAAAAATGCAGAGCAAAGGAACGCGCGGGTCTAAAGTAATCACGTCAGCAGAGATGTCTCGGCGGGCTTATCGGGTCTGGCATTGCAGTTATCCATATCGCGTACATACACTGCTCAGAGGAATTTGAACAGCATTTGAATGACGCGAAAAAGATTGTGCGGTAGCAAATGGTCCAGACGAACAGCCGACCCTGTGGACGCTGACAACGGGAGGCGCTTGACGGTCACCCCTCCCCACCCCCCAGGCCTGGGATCAGGCCCTGCGGAGCTCCGAGGTCTCGGACCAGGTGCTAGTCACCTCCCAAGGCCTCCAGGTCGCAAGGGGGAGCTTTTTGTACAAACGTTACCCTCCCTCTCCCTCGCTCTCTCTCCAACCAGCCCAATGGCTGTGAAACCCAGTTCATGGTCGCTTGCAGGGTTGCAGATTTGGCTTGCATAGCCAAGATTGCCAGCCAGATACCGCTACGTCGCTGCTGTACACAAGGGATGTTTCGCATCACAACCGTCGGACTGTGTTTCCAGTATACGAGCCAAATTTACGCGCCAATGTGGAATACCACGGCTTCGTGGTATGAATGCCGCTGAAGTATTACGACGTTGGTCGATATAGATTACCTCGAAAATCATTGCTTCGAACCAGCCCGCATTTCCTTAGCCGTTGTTTGCTTTACATGGTTGGGTGGTTGGCCAATTTGGGTTTGCCTGTGCTAATTCCATTACTTTGTTGAAGAGTAGGAGCACGAATGCGAACGAGCAGAGCGCGCGAGCGAGTGCTGAGAGACGTTTCTTCGCAAAACCAGGTCAAGGGGGCAGCGCGTAGCGTAGAGTAGCGAGGACTCCCTCCCTAAAATACGAATTTTACGCTCCAAAGCTGAAAGCCCCACCGCGGCCTTGAGTTTTATAGGATAACAGGAATTTTCTCGCACTCGGTGGAAAAGGAGATTGCAGTTTTCGCGGCCAACCGCGTGCGAATGACCCAGCGTGCTGTTAGACGTATCTTCGAGAAGGTTTAACCGTTTCCCAGCGGATGTGACAGTGTGTCGACACGAGCGTTTCGGCGGCGCGCGCAAGTGTCGGCAGCGGACAACCTCCACGGTGTCCAGCGCTCGCAACCAACCGGCTCGGCCAGACGGGAGGCCGCCACGTACACGGGCTGTGGAAAGCAGAGCGCTCTCCTTGGTGCAGTGCAGCGGTAGCGCTCAAGGGCACTATTGGCAGCGGCCAAGAAAGCATGTCGAGTGGTCGCAGGTGGCCGCTGGAAGCTTGCCCAGGTATGCGCGGGCCAGAAAAGAAAACGAGCCCCGCGGGCTCCCGACGGCACGCTTTGCAGCGTGCTCGCGCGAAGCAGACCGGTTGAGGTCGCCTGACGCCCGCGGCAGTGCAAGCCGCCGAGCTGACGGAACGCCAAACGACGTCCCGACGAGCTCAATGAGCCAAACACCCAGGAGACGAGCGGGATGATATCGTCTACGACCCAAAGCCCACAAACGGCCGCATTCAAGCCTCAGGGGCAGGCAAAGGCGACTAATCAGGAGCGATGCCGTCAGGAGCAATGAAACAGAGGCGTCACCCGCGCGAGCCACGGGTTTAAATTCCGGCTGGAGATGTAGGAGATTGTGAAAGCACCCTACTAACGGATTGCACAGCATGCAGAGAATCTGCAAACACGTAGGTATACGTTAAACTGCAGCCAGTGAAAGCGAAATCCGCGGACTCACTTAGTACGCCGCAGAAGTGAATTACAGACCAATTTTAACGCCACCGCGTGCACGCACAATAGGTGCAATTCGTGCGGCAAGCTAGGAAGGGGGGTTTGGACACGCTACGAAGTCGACATATTCCGAACGGGTGGGGAAGGTACATGGAAACTGCAGAAGGCCACACTCCACTGCATACCCTGTTGCCCCGCTACACACACCTCTGCGCGGCGTTGTGTTTTACGCACACAGCTATCGAACACCTGACCAATGTTCGTACGATATTGACGGGGCGGCTGGCTCGGGAGCGGTAGTGAGTACGAACCCGAAGCTCCGCACATCTACTAGCAAGCTGCACGAAGGTGCTTTTACAGCGACATACAGGTACGAAGGAAAGCCAAGAGGAAATAAGAGCAGAATATGTACGCTCCTTTGTGGTGCTGTCCACCTGAGTTGCGATAGGTCATAGGCCATTCGACTTTATAATGCATTATTCGAAACAATTATTGTTCAGCACGAATTACCCTGGGAAAGCGTACAAAACTAAATGCACTTTTTTTTGTACGGCCAGGGCCGGCGGGGAGCATACACGTGGACGCCGCCGACATTATAGCCGAGCATGCGCAGTCCAAGTGCAAGTCTAACTGATTTCCCGCAGTAAGGCCATGCCTGCGGAGGTGCAGCCTTTATAGCGGCCAGGCTTCTGCTATCGTTGCATTCTCGGCTGTGCGCCCTAGGAAGACGTGCGCCAGCTAAGCACAGGACCAAGAACCTAGTAACGGCACGACGGGCAACCAGCATCATTCCCAGCTCGTTCTTGCGAAGGTTTCTGGGCGGATCGCTGCAAAATGTTCGCCCAGACCTTGCGAACAGGCACCGAGAAGGTAGCACAGCGAGTCTCCTCATGGTATCGACAAGGATCGCTCGGCTGCGGAAAGTGACTGGCGGACGCACAACCGTTGCTGCCATTGAGTTACCGCAAAAACAAATGAAGCTTCTGTATCGTCAGATGTGTAAACCGAAATCGCAGATCCTATGCTGCAGCCACTAGGCGTAAAAAGACCGCGACACAGTGAAGGCATCAGCTGTACGGGCTGCATCCGGTCGCATTGAAAACGACACCCGAAGCGGACGCTCTGAGGGCCGCCTTTCTGTCCACCGGATACTGCCACCGGGGGAGAAATCGACACTGGTACGGATCAGCCGTCAGCCGAAGCTCGCTGCGATCGCCCGAGATGGAACGCTGGCAAACGCACCGCGGAGCTGTCGAGAGCTGCGAGCGAAAAGGCGCCAGACCGCCGCGGCGGTGAAGCGTTCCAAGGTCGGAGGTTCGATTCCTGGCAGCGATGCGCACGGGCGTCAACCGCGCCTGGACGCTTTATTTAGACACCACCGCCAGGCACGTTTTTGAAAGCTCGAAAAGACCAAAAGTGGACGCAGTCTCCCCCAGGAAAACGGCAATTAGTATCCCCGACGACGAGTGGTCTGCCAATGCTACTTGGACAAAAGCGGAAGCACGTCCTCAGAGGCCGAACAGCGAAGCAGCAAAGCTTCAAGGGAGTCTTATCGGGGGACGACGTTTTAGAAAACACGCATGCAGGGCGCGCGTATACAACGAATGCAAGCAGCAGATAGCCGTTTATTGAGATCAAAAATAAGGATGCAGTGTAGCAAGACAAAGACGCTACATATCAGCACAAACTGCTACACAGCGCACAAACCGACAAAGAAAAGAGGCACACAGGCGCCTGAGTGTGTGTGTGTGTGTCTTTTCTTTGTGTAGCGGTATGGATTACCAACCAACGTTTTTAGATTAGCTCTAAAAACGTAAAAAAATCGTACGCACTGCGGATCGAACGCTGGCTACGCTGTTAGGGTTGAGGATAGCTTGGACTGTGCCAGATTGATTTGATTGTAGGGTTTAACGCGCCGACGCAACGCAGGCGATGAGGCGCGCCGTAGTGGAGGGCTCCGGATTAATTTTGACCACCTGGGGATCTTTAACGTGCGCCGAAATGTCGTACACACGGGCGTTTTTGCTTTTCGCCTCCATCAGAAAAGCGGCCGCCGCGGCCGGCAATCGAACGCGCGACCTCGTGCTCAGCAGCGCAACGCCTTAGCCACTGAGCCACCGCGGCGGGTTTGGACTGTGCTAAAGAACCATCCGGGGGTCAATTTACCACGCGGTTGAAGGGGGCAAGCAAAGCAGGTATGCGTAAGAAGAGGAAGCTGAAGGGGGGGTTGGTTGGTGAAGGCTCATTCTGAAGGAAGCGCGCGGAACACTACACAGGAAAAAAGAACGCATGTGACTTTGCGCTACGTTCCTAGTTCTAGTGTGTTGCTAGAGAAAAAATATTAATCTTAACGCACTTGTCTTATAGCTATTGATTCGTTTTTGAAGCGCACTTCACTTTATACAAGACAACCCATTGAGTCCGTTTCAAGAATGCCGAAATACCAACTAGCCCATTATTCAACATACGCGAACAATCAGTTCCTATGGGTACAAAATAATACCGTAGTTTGGGTGCACTTAGGAGCTGATATGATCGCACGTTTTGTAAGCGCGTTACGCGATATAAATTTCCGGGACAAAACCGCGATGTCTTCGGGTGCGCACCTTCGCGTCAGCCTCTCACCTCTTGCAGATAGTAAGCTTTTCCACTGCACGCGACAAAACGAGAAAAAAAAAAAAAAAAAAAAACGCGAGTTGGAACTGAAACAATGCTTTGCCCGCACGCCGCGCGATAAGACGCGACAGGTATGGAGTCGAGAAAGGAAATATCGCAGACGTTACGCAGGGATCTGTTTACCCAGCGAGCTGCTGTTATCTCACGCCTTCCGGTCGCTTGTTCTTGCCACTACAAAAACGCGTGCACAGCGAACACGAGACCTTGTGCGGAGCATGCCCCAGTCGAGGAAGTTGTGGACACAGAGTCACTTCTTTGGACAGCTCGTTGGCAAACAGTTGCCGACAAGAGAGCAACAAAGCCCGCCGCAGCGCTTGTGGTGCTGCCTAAGGGCTTCGCAACATTATTATTATTATTATTTCCAAACCAGCCGAGCTCTCTCGCAAATGGGAAAGAAGTAATCGGGATTTCGGGCAAGCAAATACAAGCAGGATACCTCGTCATGAACCCGCTCTGCTTTGGGCTCTAGCCATCACGGAGGATATTGTGCATCGAGAGGAAGAAAGTCGAGATTGAGGGAAATGGTGACGTACGTACCGCTGAACGGGAAGAATTCAGCCCGCCAAAACAGGTGCAAAACCACATGCTGGCTGCATCACCTACAGCAGTGCGTGCCCTCACCGAGGCTACGTAGCCCCATCAGAAGAACAGTACGGTTGCGACGACGAGCGGTGTCCCCGGGCGCGGCTCCTGAAGGGCTAGACCTAGGCGAGTAAAGACTGGCGCGGTCACGGGGCTATTCGTATACCTGCGGCCCTGATGCTTTCGAACAAACTAGAGCAAGGGCTCTAACTACCTCGCTTCGTGCCCAGCGAACGGCGCCAACAGCGAGGGTGAGAGCGCGATCAAGAAATAGGAAACGCCCTGTCACGTTGGCGCGTATACGGACCACAGCCTACCACAACCGGTATTCAAATGAGAAACTGCAGGGCCTCGCGGTACGGTTTTCGCGCACTGCCAGACATAACGGGCTGTGAAACTTCGGCGTCCCTCGTTGTCAAGGGCGAGGCTGGGCGGGCGGGACCTCCAGTGAAATGCTCCAATCCAAGCTGGTGTCGGCTGCATATACACGACATCCATGATTACCTTCTGGAAACGCGTGCGCAAATGAACGCGCCACGACTTAAGTCGGCGCACTTACATCGCTCCAACGATGCTTTTAATAAACCAGACTTCATTTTGATAGCTACCCGCCGCGGTGGCTCATGGCTAAGGCGTTGCGCTGCTGAGCACGAGGTCGCGGGCTCGATTCCCGGCCGCGGCGGCCGCTTTGCTGTTGGAGGCGAAAGGCACAAACGCCCGTGTGCACGAGATTTCGGTGCACGTTAAAGATCCCCAGGTGGTCAAAATTAATCCGGAGCCCTCCGCCACGGCGCGCCTCACCGCCTGCGTTGCGTCGGCGCGTTAAACCCTACAATCAATCAATCAATTTTCATAGCTATGCAATGTCCCGAAGAATTAACGTGACATGCCCTAGGAACATGAAACCAACTGACAACAATCGGCCTGACAATGCTTGCTTGTGAGACAGAGAAGTACTACAGCATACGCTTGAGGAGAGGCACTGGCGGTGAGACTCGCCAAGCCTAGGCATAAGTTAAAAACTACACCAACACCATGCGCCTAAGAGTGAAATAGTCTTACAAGGAGAGGTGCCTACGCGGTAGCGCATCGCACGACCCCAGCTGGATTCTCTGCTTTATCTCGCACCTCGGAAAGCGTGTTCTGTTTAACCGAAACCGCCGCAAGCATTCGAAATCGCCTTAAGATTCTGAAAACTTCAAGCGCTTTCGGAACGGGAAACATTAAACGCCGCGCTGCACCCTACCGCATTGGGACAGATTACACTGCGAAACGCAACCGGTTTCTCGCTCGTTTCCTCCGCCCTTTCAAGGAGTACGCCAACAGTTCAGTGCACCCCCTCCCCCCCCCCCCCCCAGAACATGAAGGGTTTTTTCCGTGGTTATCTGAAAGTTGCCACGGAGGCAGGCTTCCAGAGATAGCCGAAGAAAAACGAAACCCGGTGGCCTATATGCCAACGAGGCAGCATTCCATATCTAGCAGTGGGACCCCGAAGTGATTGGGAGCGCAAGCCAACGTTACAACTGCTCGCTGAAAGAGACGGCAACTCAAGAGGAGCCCTGCGTGTGCCAAGACAAACTCTCACTCCGGCAAAGAAGTCACAACCCCACCCCCATGCACTCTTCCTTTTCTCGAGCTAATCAGCACGGCTCTATCAAAAAAAAAAAAAAAAGAAAAAAAACTGACCGTGAACCGGATTTTGGTTCCAACCCATCCCCAGGAAAAAAAGGGGTATCAATATCAAAAAAATGGGAAAAAGCGACTCCTGCTGAGAGTCTGAAAACAAAGAGGACATGCCCGACGTTATGCGTGCCGCATTTATGTGAAGGGCACCTCGTGTGCAAACACTTTGCAGCCGTTGCCACGCGCCTGCGGTTGTTCATCCCTTTTTCCCCCGAGGAAAGTGCACGGGATATGCGGCACAGCTATAGAACAGCCAGGTGTGGGAGAACTGCGCCGTATTTGCTCAGCTATTTACAATCAAACAAAGGTCGCTAACACCGACATTAAGCCCTGCAGCGCTCACGTGGTATTGAAAAATATGAGAAAGACGTCTTAAAATAGCACCTGCCAGCTAGTGAAGTTGAAATAAAAAACGGGCCATCTCCACTAAGGTGAATCCTGGGAAGGGGCGAAGCATGCAGTGTATAAGTGTATTCAAAGATAGTAAGCCTCTTGCCACACGGCGCGTGCTGATTGGGCGCCGGAGAAGCGCCGGTGGGAGAAGAAATCACGCGCTTGCTGAAGCAGTGGCGCCCTCTCTTGCGTTGAACCGGATTTAAGCAATTTGCATGCCCCATCTGTCCCAGTTTGGGGTAGTGGCAGGGGTCAACGCGAGTGCAATGCCCGCGCCTCGCCCTGGGCTCGTCCTCTGATCAACGAGGTCCCGGCAGCAGGTAAGTATCCCTTTTCATGCTTCGACCAACCACCCCATCCGATCAGGCCTAGTGTCGAGAGCCGGTGGGTACCCGAGTGTAACACAAATTATAACCCGTCTCCAAACAGCCTCTGCTTGTGCTTGACGATTGCTGACGCGGACAGGGAGCGTTCCACAAATCTTTAAATCATGTTGGTTTATTTCGAGCCGGTTTTATCCACGGTACACTTTTCTTTTGGTACGCGTTACGTTCCAGCGCGAGGCGTTAGAAAACGAGTGTCCCGGTATTTTAGTACCGTGACTACCTAAGACGCCGACAGCCCGAGCCCTAAAACGTTCCCAGTGAACCGGCGCATTAGGCGTGGAATGGAAGATATGATTGTCAACAATCGGTATTGGTCGCAGGGTGACATCCGAGCGATAGAGTATGTCCCAGTGCACTCAACAATCGGTATTGGTCGCAGGGTGAGAACCGAGCGATAGAGTATGTCCCAGTGCACGCCCAAGATTATTTTTGCTCACTGCTTACAATCTCCGCAGTCTGTTCCAGAACACTGCAATGATTACAACAATTGCATCACCCTGAAATGTTCACTCTTTTATCGCAGCCGTTCTACCTAGGTTTCCCGAAGCGCCGTTGTCACCGCGCGAAGCAAGCAATCCCCTTATCGACGGTCTCGCGGCAACAGTAGATAGAGCAGAAACAAACTTTTTTTGCATACCGAGGACGACCCCGCCACAGCTGAAGAGCTACCACCGGTCAGAGACGAAACCAGAACATGCGAGCTACTTGGAGACTCTTAAAGATGGAATTAAAAAGATCGTCCAAATAGACGACACAAGAAAGGGAAAGGTCCGTTTGTTGTGCCGCCCTTTTAGTATGTATTCCAAGTTGTCAGCTGTTCATATGCAGAAGCCCTATAGCTTCCGCTCTGAAACGATTCATTTCTCCGTTTTGGTCCCGCACGTAGAAAATTTAGCCGCGGTGGAGCTCGAAACAGCAGGCTTCGGTAGCGAAGTGGTCCGCGCCGCGGTTCGCTTGAAAGCGCCAGGCGCGAAAATTGACTACCTTGGAATGTCGGTGGAGCCAAGCTCGGACTCGCTCGTTCCACTTTCACTCAGGCAGCTGCCCGGCAACACTAAGGGATTTATCGAGGCTAAACCGGCTCACCCGTTCGCGCGCACACACAGAATCTAGCGTCACGCGACTATCTTGCCATCAAAATTCCTTTACCCGCCACGGGCCAAGTACGCATCTTTTCTTCCCTGCCCTCTTGCTTTTCTCCGCTCGTGCGACAACTACGCGCACGCATTTACTATCGCATTTGAATGTACATATCGATAACGCTAAAAGGTAGATTTTGAAAACCACTGCTTCGTTGAGTAAATTACCTCCAACGCAACGACGGTAGGTTACAACAATCGCTTTTCGGTGTCAGCAATACTCGTAGGGATTTGTCAAGGTAATTATAGTCTTCCACTAGTTCTATCGTTTCGTTACATATGCTGAACAAGGCGGTTTCGGCATACTTTAGATTAATTCAGTTATTTTTAGCCCCACGGCCACGCTTTCTGATTGCAGTTCAAGCATTTTTTGCAGGTGTTCTGCAGACTCACTTAGCAAGAGTATGTCGTCTGCAAACCTCAAATGGCTCAAGTATTCTCCGTTTGTCCTTAATACTGTGTTTTCCCAGTCAAGCTTCCTGAATACCCTTACCAGACATGCTGTGAATAGTTTTTGGAGAGATGGCATCTCCCTTTCGTGTCGTGAATTTGCCGCTTTGCTTGTGAATGATTAAGCTGCCCGTACATCCTTTATATATTTCGTCTAGGAGTCTTATGTAGGTATCCTCTATTCGCTGGTAACCAGGGTAGAAAAACGTCGATTAACAGCCCTGCGGCTAAGTGGTGGACGTTTCCGACACATGAAAGGGCTGCGGTGCCGCCAGTTTTGTGCACGCTCATCCTGTGTTTGACCTCATCCTGAAGCATTTGGTTGGAGACAGTGCCCTATTAGGGTATTTCCTCCGATGACGAATACTGAAGAAAGCTTAGAAGAACCATGACTTCGCTCCAAACAAAATCGTCGAAACAACGGGATTCAATCAACCCAGCTACATAATGAGGAAAACCGAAGGGTGCGAACTGCCACCTACTTTCCCCTCACTCAAATAGTGACGCTGACCCAACTTGGCCGATTGTTTCATGCCGACCCAATCAACCAAATGTTGAAATAGTTTTGCGAGCTTGCAGCTGGAAGTTTGTAGTGTTTCAAAATAAAAATAACGTAATTTTGTGGCGAAGCTTCCAAGGTGACTGGCACACGGCTACCGCGCGTAACGGTGGGAATTAACAGAGGCGATCTCAACGAGCGGCGCCACCTCTTGGGTGGTTCTCGCAATATATTGACAGCTGTTGAAGAATGAATTACGAACAAATCGCGCCCGCCGCTTTACCAGATGGCGCTGAGAGTTCAGGCGGGCTCAGGTTACCCTTTCCCCGCCACAACGAGAACCAAACCCATGGATCTTCCCGCTAGGAAGTGTGGTCGGCGATTCCAACCGGTTTCTTCTCAATGACGTCAAGTCAGTGTAAAGACTGCTACTCCGTAGGAGATGTGCACAGGGTCCTTGAAACGCTACAATAGTAATCAGGGGACTTGAATTCCATCCTTCATTTAAGGGCACCAAGTTTGGCTCATTTCAAAGACTACTACGGCTTAGTAACACTGACGCCAATTTAACCACAAACTTCAAAGAATTAATCCCCATAATAAGGAAAACAAATGAGGTGGAGGCGATTCACCAGTCACTTTCGCGCCCAAACTTTATGACGTCACAAGGGCTCGTTGATGCGATTGGCGCAGGGGTTTATGCAGAACTTCGATTTTGGGGGGGTGTCGGTGGGATGTTTGGGGGGTTGTATAAATCCCTAGGCAGGCTGCTTGTGGAATCTTCTTTGGGGGGTGTCGAAGTGCTTCTGGGGGGGTGTTAGGGGGGTGTGTATAAATCCCTGGATTGGCGGACGTCGAGTAAAGCCACCGCCAAGGAACATCACTGTGTGTCGTGGTGGTGCTTTAAGTTACGTTTAAGTCACCTTGAATGCTAACACTGAGTTAACACACTGGCGCTCTTCAATTATATCAGTCTAGATTCACCGCGGAGTGTTCGTGGCGAATCCCGGAATGGTCATCCAAGAGCCCCGCTGATAACTTTTCTTAGTATTTCCCCTATTACGCGACTGCTGACGTTCTGTATAATCATACATTTCTTATCTTTGTATTTTTAGAGGGAAAAAAGAATTTGAGGGATAAAATAAAGTTTACCGAGATGGCTACCGAAGGACTAGTACGTTCTGACAAAGAGTTACACGCTGTTTTCATGATCCCTTCGGGCAAGCTCAAGGTGAAAGCGCAAGTATAGAGGCAAAGCAAAAAAAAAAAAATGGCAAGGCCGCTGCTCGGCAAGGAAAATCAAGATAAGGAAAAGGCGTAGAAAAGCAGGAGAAAAAAAATACTGAGCACCTCCACGCAGGACCGGTTTGAAGAACAACAAACATTACGCACGCGACCACTGATACACACGACTGAGCAATTAATCCCCGCAGCGCCAAAACCAGGTGCGGCGAAACATAGCGCTGCATCTGGACAGAATGTACTCATCAATTTAGTTCCTCAGTGTGTGCGTTTCATAGAGGCAGAGA
This sequence comes from Haemaphysalis longicornis, assembly GCF_048455015.1. Lineage (NCBI taxonomy): Eukaryota > Metazoa > Arthropoda > Arachnida > Ixodida > Ixodidae > Haemaphysalis > Haemaphysalis longicornis. The sequence continues at coordinate 458,772,164 of NW_027526203.1, read as the reverse complement.
AAAAAAAGATTCCTTTAAATTGAACAATTAGCTCTCCTTCCCCCTCTTTACAATCGCGCGCGCGTAAAAAAAATAAAGTACGAGGAATCGAGTTAACAATGAAAAACAGAACCTTGTGGCGTAAACGTTTCTAAAGGAAACGTGTAACCTCGAAAAAGAAGAATGTGGCATACACACGTCTCCCCCGCGACCGAGGAAATGTCGCAGGCCGCGAAGCGGGGCATTTACACTCCTTTCGCCGAATGCACTGCTGTGGATGGTTGGACCACGCATTGGAAAAGGGAAAAAGCCTCCTCAAGCAGCCACTCGCCCGTCCATTCATACACAACGCATGCGTGCAATGAAGCCAGATTCCCAGAAAGTGCGGCACGGGTACAACGAATATGAAAAATGCATTCCGGGCTACTAGTTTTCCTCGAGCTAGGCGTGACGGGCTGATTGATAGTCCACCACCACGTTGAGCCGACCGCCTTCACAACACGAGTGTTGATGCACAAGTCACAGAAGAAAAAAAAAAGAGTTGAAAACCAAATTTCCAAACAGTCTGGTAGTCGTTATTTCTTATTGAGACACTAGCGTTGCTTTAAGCTGGCGAGCGGAATCAGGATTGCTGGCCCAGTCGTCACTTACACAATTAAAACACCGCGCGCTGTAGTAATATGCGCGTGGCGCAAGCCAATAATGTGCCGGGCTATGAACTCTGAAGGTGACCCTAGCGAACGTGGTTGCTACATCGTCGCTGTTTGAACTCCACATTGAACACCAAATAAACAACCAGAATGCTTTCCGCGCACAGGAACGCCGCGAAACACGAAAGATAAGAAGCAGAGCAATCTCTCCCGGCATTACGCTATCAATGAATGAAACGAGAAAAAAATCAAAGATCGGTCTGCGATTGCGTAAACCAGAATAGACTCAACACGATAGCTCCGCACACAAGATCGCGCCGCGAAGAGAAGCGCGGAGAATATTTTTTTTTTTATCTGCGAAAGTAGCCTGTGGGCGCCCGTACATCGAGAGGAACCCACGATGTACCGCGGACAGCAGTGGTACATCCAGAAGGAAAGGCTTACCTTCTTTCTCTTATCGGCCATGATTGCCTGGCTTTGATGGGAAGTGACTGTGCTTGAGGGACTTGGGGTCTATTCGCTGTGCACCGAATTTGCAGCCGTCGAGCTCGCGGTTCCCCTTTTTGACTGGCGACCCCACGGTGACCGTCCGGTCCACTAGACTCCCAGATACGCGAATGATGACGACCGAGGGCGTGCGGCTTTACGTCACGTTAGTAGCCTGCCATTGGCCGACGCTCGCACGCCCTCGTGTGACGTTTTTCCGGCTTTCCGAGAAGCGTGCAAGCATAGAGCGTGCGAGTTATTTTTTTTTTCTCTCTCTCTTTTTTCCTTCTCTAGTGCTTGCTGGGTTGGGAAAGAATACAGAAGGCGATGGTTGGGCTCTACGCCGCGCGCGTCGCTGGCTGTGCGCTGCCCGCTGGGGCGTTTTTCGAGTTCGCGTATCCTGATTGCGAGAATACTTGAACAACCGATAAAGCGAAATAAAGCCCACAAACGGTTTCATGCTCAGGTATGCAAGTTTGCGTTATCCCTTGTGAACAACTGTGCCGTTTCATGGCTCGTGCCTATTGTCAGCTGATGACTGCCCTGCGCGAAATAGGACAGCTTAGTTTTGCGTTGAACATGTAAATATTCGCTGCAAACGTGACGAGAGACAGCTCTGTTTTTTTTTTTTTTTTTTTGCCGTAGCTTTCATTGCTGTTTGCAGCATTGCTGTACTTCCTGCTTGTTTTCAAACAGCTTTACCGTTGAAAACCGTCTGTGTTCTTGTCCCCAGCGCAACTCATGGCTACGGTTACGGTTACCATCAGTGGTCCCTTGCTGTCTACGTTGATATACGAGCACTGCAACAGCCCTGGCGATCAGGTGGGAGCCCTTGTGGCCACAGTGAGCGCGTCAAACATTCGCGTAATGTTTCGCGTAATGTTTCAGGAAGGATTTCTCCTGGGAGAGATCTCCAGCCGAATCACGGATACAATCAGCGACTCTCAACTGCACGGTGAAAAAGAGGAGACCAACCTTAGTAAGCTACCTGGTTTCTTTGAGATGCAGTGCCTAGGTGGGCGCCAAGATATGCCTCTTCGACTGTAAGTGCCTTTAATGTCTTTATTGCAGAAATATGCTCCATTATTTCGTGCGACCTATTTGAATTCTACGACAAGAGGTGTCACCTAATCGCGGACAAACTGACGGCACTGCTTCGGGACAAGCAAAAGGTAAACGACTCTAGAGCGAGAAATGGGGAAGTTTGCAAGAACTCATCATGGAGAAACAGTCACCGGTAATTACTCTGAGGTAGTGTTGCATGCTAAACTCGCGCTTTTCAGGACTGGAACAACGCAAAAAGAACATTTGAAGGCAGCACCCTCACTTTCTAATTTCTTAAGGCACGCATCGGTGTTGCCTTCATCCATAAGACCCTCCTAATGCCGCGACCAACTTCTTTCCACCATTAAACTTCCGGAAATAAAAAAATCCTGCTGCTTGAACTCTCTTTTTTTGCATGTCAGGTGCCGATGGACAGGCATTGACTTAAAATTTGTGAGGAGGCTTCCTGGTGGCATGATGTAGGGTGTGGTTGTCCATAACAGTGCCTCTAATCGGGGCAAGATATTAACACAATGTATTTTTGGCACGACAGAAGAGTTCAATCGAATCTGATCAGTTTAATCTCCGCTTTATCAACAGTGCACATCAGAGGCGTACCCCTATCGCCTCCCCTCCCAAAGGTGTACCCCCCCTTTCCTCCCAATTATACCAGTTCAGAAATTTCTGCACTCTGAATATTCGTGAGCTTGCCAAATGCCGCATTGCATTAGTCACACGTGGCCGAATGCTGGCCATCCGTGAAGTGATGATAACTCGCCGTTTTTTTTTCCCTAGGAAGTGGTCGGATGGTACCGGTTCAGGCGCAACACAGGCCTGCAGACGTCCCTGCGAGAGCAGGTGCTCCACCAGCGGCTGGTGCGGAGGCTAGGCCAGGGATACGGCAACTTCTTCCTGCTTGCACTGTTCCGGGGCTGCACTTCATCCAACGACGCAACACACTCAATGGAGCATGTCTTCTTGCGCTCCACAGACCCGTGCGTATTCTTGGGAAATAGTAGCTGGCGCTTCCTCCAACAGCAAGCAGCGTTGCATGTAATATCGTGGAAACTTGGCTATGCTGGTACTTCATAAGGGAAAAAGCGACAGGAAACTAGAGGTCCAGCTTCTGCTGCTGTCTTCTCTGTTCCACATGCTGAATTTAATCTGGCTCTGCATCCTCTTTTCTTTCCCATTTGCATGCTTAATATCATACTTCAAAGTTAATGCCCACTATTGTTAACATATCATCCTTTGCTGATCACAGCTTGGATTCTGTAAAATCTGGTGGTTTTTATCGGAAGGTGCGGAGAGAAAACGCTGCTAGCTACTCTACTCCACTACATACATAGTGTGCAATGCTGCCAAGGCTGGAGAGCATAATTGGGTGCTTCCTGCAACGAGAAAAGCAGAGCGCAAGGCTGATCAAAGCAATAAAATTGATAATACTGTGAACACAATTATTATTATAATTAGTTTTCTTAGTGTTGTTTGAACAGGCTAAGTTTACGTATGTTTACTGCTGCAATATTGGACAGCATTTTGCTTTCAGTATCTGTTGTATGAAGAACCACGAGATGGTGCAACATGTTCAAGTGGAGTCCGGATACAAGCGCACCAGAAATTTGAACACACAACACATCCAGTTTTGATACTACACTTGTGTATTTCCCTTCAGTTATGTAGGCAGCATGTTTTGTCTGTGGTTATTTTCTTTCTTACATTTTTTCATTTTGTTAAGAAACATTCTCATCTGAGAAAGTCCTCATCTCTGTTTAATCCTTCAAACGTGTTCCATTTCCCGGCACGTGCCACGTACCACTGAACCCCGATGTGAGGCAGAATGGCACAATTGGTTTATTTTTTGCTGTGGACTACTTCCGTAGCTTCCTCTGTGTTGCACACTGTATAAAACAGGGTATGCATCCGTCTTTCAACGTTTGGCTGCTACCATTTCTTTGTCCTTTTTTTTTTTCTGTGTTTCTTTGTTTTGTTTTTTTTTTAGGTTCAATTGTATATGCAGGTTTTTGTGTTCACTTTAAAGAAGACAACTTTATCATTATGCCAAGTTTAATTTACTTGTGATAGCTCACAGCGTGGTTGTAAATGTTACAGACTTTCCGTCTGCTGCCTCTACAAAAAGAGTATGGCTACAGAAATATGTTTTAAAGGGACATTAAAGGGTGGAAACAAGTTGGCCTGTATCGATGGATTGCGGTGCCGAGGATCTAAATACACCACTCTCGCAACTAGCAGTTGCTTAATGAGGCAGAAAACGCCAGAAACATCAAAACAGGGGACGACGCCCCATACGCTTTTGGGTACCACGGTTTGTGACGTCACAAATATGGTAAATGGAGAGAGCTCATGGAGAAGCATGTATAGATGTTTTCCTGAACAACCAGTTTCGAAGTGGTAGAGCATGTGAAATAAACGTAAATCAAAGCTTTCCGTGAGCTCTTCGTATCTAAAAACGCAGACTACACCTTTCCTGCACTGCGAGGCAGGCTGCTTCTTTCACTATTTCGTCAGCTATCATGCCTTCAGTTTCGTTTCGAAAAGCAATTGGTGCTGAACTAGCGAAGTCAATAACCTACGGCAGTGGTGTTTTTTTTTTTATAGGTGAACGTTACAAGTATGTGGAGATGAAAAATGTACAAAGGACAAAGCATATGGAGGGAGGAGGTGGGGCAGTACAGAATGCAGCCTAATGCATGCCTTGCTCCCATATTTAATATCGTGACCTTTGATGTCATGCAGACCTCATACGAGTGGTAACTGTCCTATGTGCCTCGAGTGCTGCCTGTAAGGTCGCCACTGAAATCCCCCTAGTGGCCCGTTTCGAAAGCAGCCATGGGACACTCTAGTCCACTGTCGCCGCTGCTTTTGGGGCATGTTCACGACTGAGATTTACCGTTTGTATGCGTTCGAAATACGTATTTATGTGGAGCAGTCGCTCTGTTCACAGATGTGGTGTATTTACGTTACGGCAAACGTTTCTGACGCGATATGAGTGTGGAACATTCGCTCTGTATGAGCGCCAGGTGTGTGTCACAGACCAGCGTCGCGAAGTCAGCTTATGCATAGAGCTGATTGTAATTTCACTGATCTGAAATTTACTAACAGTGTCTCCAGAATCAGCGTTTTCTCGGATGGTCATGTTACGGCTATACATTATGATGTATATCGGTTTTGTGTGCTTGCCTAATCTAGCAGAACCCTCATACCTGACAGCACTCCAGTTAAGCGTGCCAATATCATACCTCGGATGTTGATCACTACCATAGACAAGCCTATGTGGCATAAATTTCACAAGCATTCTACGAAAGAAGTACGGTGGATAATACAAAATTATACCTGGGAATCAGCACACGACAAAGAATTTAATGCTGGGTTGGCTTGTTCTGAGGAGAGCCCTCGCAAACATTCATCATCTGCTTCATATACGCCTCGAGCGCTGCCTGTAGGGGCGCCACTGAAATCCCCCTAGCGGCCTGTTTCGAAAGCAGCCGTGGGAGTCTCCGCCCCGCTCCCCACTGTCGTCGCTGCTTTTTGCGGCATGTTCACGACTGAGATTTGCCGTTTGTGGGCGTTAAAAATCCATTTTTATGTGGAGCAGTCACTGTGTTCGCAAAGGGGGGTGTGTTTACGAGAGTGTAAATGTTTCTGACGCAACCTTAGTGTGGTACATTCAACCTGCATAAGCGCCAGGTGTGTTTCGCAGGCCAGCGTCGTGGAACCAGCGTATGCATGGAGCTGATTGTAGTTACACTGCCCTGAAATTTACTAACAGTGTCTCCGTAACCAGTGTTTCCTCAGATGTTCATGCTATGGCTATATGCTACAATGTATATCGGTCTTGGGCATTTACATAATCTAGCGGAACACTCATACCTGACAGCCCTCCAGTTACGTTTGTGAGTATCATATATACCTCATATATTGATCACCACAATTTACAAGCCAGTGTGTCTTAATTTCGCGAACATTCAACGAAAGTACGATGGATAATGCAGAATTATACTCGGGGATCAGCACACGACAAATGGTGTCTTGTCGTGAGGTGAGCGCCCGAAAACATTCATCTGCTACATATATCCTCCGCGAACAGCGCGGAGACAGGCTTAAAGTATAATCCGCGTCCACGACCAAACGTTTCTTCGAAACATCGTCATATGGCACAGGGAGCCTGCAGAATAAAGCACAAACTGAAATCATAGAGCCTTATAAGATACCACACTCTTTCAACGGCACCTTTCATCACTTGTGAACCACCTACCCTGTGTACTTCCATAAATGCTTCCGCCAAACGATCAGCTGTTCGTTGAAGTCGAAAAACAAAAGGAAACGGAAGGCGAGATTTGTGTGTGTGATTTCTAAAACATTCATTGCTTGATTTCGCTCCGCATTTGTCCGCGTAGAGTATCCCCCCCCCCCTCCCACCCATGTCTCACGAAATAGCAGTGCGTTTCGCATTTAGTTGGTCAGGTGAGTCCTACCTGGCTTCAGTTTCGACGAACGTCTTTAGCGTATCAGAAGCTGCACTGGGTTTTTTCATTCTCGTTAGAGCTATTCTGTTTCTTCCGGACTTACACAGCATTTATTTTTTCGTTGTTTCATTGACTTTTCTTGGTTCTTGCTATAGGGCGTGAGTGGGCACATATTTAACGGAGCACAGCCTTGTAATATACTTAACATTTTTGCATGGCTTATAGTCTTATAAAAGGCATAAGTTATTGTCCGGGATTGGGTAATCACATCCCCCAAACATATTTTTCTCCGGCGTATATATTAGAAAAGAAGCCGCATTCGTTGTCCGTGCAGCAAAATGAAACCAACCTCTCACTGTGCCAGTATCAGGCCTAAACGAGGCGACATTAGGCAACTTGTGCCTGACGTATTCGGAGGTGACAGTGGTGATATGCTGCTGCCGTCGCCCGGAAGAGCGGCGACGAAGCGCGGAGAATCGCGTCCCCGGGTAGCTCTTGTTTGCGTTCGAGTACTTTACGAAGACCCACCTGTTTTTTAAGTGACCTAAACGTACTCTTTGCTTATAGACGTCACCATAACAAGTTTATAGAGCGCAGAAATGCGAAAAAAGGTGAAACAGAACCGAAACACTACGCGAGTCCCTATCAGCCACGCAGCGCAAATCCCGTAAATGCCGTGGAGAAGCAGCGGCAGGCGGCGCAGCGATTGCGAAGCTCGAGCCGTATACTCTCCACGAGCAGCGCGGTGACGGGCTTATAGAGTAAGCCGCCTGCACGAATAAATGCCTTGAAACATCACCATATGACACAGGCAGCCTTCAGAAACTAGCACAAACTAAAATCTGAGAGCCTTACCAGATACCACACTTTTCCAAGTCTTTTATCCCTTGTGAACTGCCTACCCTGTACTTCAAAAAATGCATCTGCCAAGTGATCAGCAGTTTATGGAAGTCGAAAAACAAAAGGAAAGTGAATGCGCAGCTTGTGTGTATGATTACTAAAACGTTTATTCCTTAATTTCGTTCCTCATTCGGACACAATAATAGTTAAGCGTTTGCCTGTCCCCCCCCCTCCCTCATGTCTTGCGTGAAATAGCAGTGTGTTTTGCCTCTAGTTGGGTCTGGTGAGTCCTACCTGGCTTAAGCTGAGACGAACGTCTTTAGCATTTCTGAAGCTGCCCTGGGTCTTTTCATTCCCATACGAGCTAGTCTGTTTCTTCCAAACTTGCCGACCATTTATTATTCAGTGGTTTCATTAACTTTCCTTGGTTCTTTCTGGAGGGCGCGAGTGTGCACATATTTAATGACGCAGGGCCTTGCACTATTCTTAACATTTTACGTGTACCTTATATTCCCTTAAAAGGCACAAGTGGCCGTCAGGTATTGGGATGATCGCATCCCTGAGGCAGATTTTTTTACAACGTTTATATTTGAAAGGAACCCGCATTCATTGCACGCGCTGCAAGACGAAACCAACCTCTCACTGTGCCAGTAACGTGTCCAAACAAGGCGACAATAGCTGTCACTTGTGCCTGACATGTTTGAAGGTGACAGTGGCAATATGCTGCTGCCATTGCTGATGCCCGTAAGAACGGTCAGGAAGCGCACAGAACTGCGTCCCCAAACAGCTTTTGTTGGCGTTCGGGCGCTCTACCAAGCCGCATCTGTTTTTGAAAGTGCCCTCAACGTACTATTTGCTTACAGACGGGACCATAACAAGTTATTTAGGGCGCGGAAAGGCAAAAAGAAGTGAAAGAGAAACAAAACATTGTATGAGCTCCTCCTATCAGCCATCTGGCGCTCATCTCATAGACACTGCGGAGAAGCGGTACCAGGCGGCACAGCCATCGTGAAGCTCGAGGCGTATAGCTTACAGCAAGCACATATCTTTCAGCATGATTCAAGGCTGTTTGTTGTGAAAAACATACCGCACAAATGAAGCAGGCATGGGGAAGGTGCTACAACAAAGCTTTATGCCATTAATGCAGAATGTTTTCACAGTGAGCCACCTGAACCTGTTTCCAGCCTTCAACTTGCTTGCGTAGCTCGAACGGGCTCCGGTCCTTCATTTTGGAGCAAGTCCAGACCAGCTTTTTTTTTACCCTTAGTCGGCCTTGTGCCATAAAGACAGCTGTTAAAATCTGCCTCTTCTTGTTCGTGCAGTGCCTTCAAGTATTACTCTGCAGTTCCCCTGCGCATAGTCAACCTCGGCGAGCCGGGCCATTCAGACTACCACATGTACCCTGGTTCAGCTGCCAGCATCCACCAGGGAGCGTTCTGCGAAGTGCTCAACTCTCTGCCCCCGGAGTAAGTGGCATTGGATGAGGTGTCAGTTTTGGTACCTTTTGAACTTTAGCATTGTGTTGTGGCTGGGCTTGGGAAGTATCAAAAGACGGGTGGGGCGTAAGAAGTAAAGGATGAAATTTTGCGTGTGCATGCATTAGCCCCACTTTCATTGGGTGAGGAGCCTTAGTAGTTAATTTTCTTGCAGAAATCACTTAAGTACAGCCTGTCCAAAACACTTCTTATTCATTAAAGGGACACTAAAGTGAATTTGTCAAGTGTAAAGTGAATTTGTTTTTGCTTGCACTGTGTAGACTGGCTCACCGTTTATCCAGTCAATAAGGCGGTATTTATTTTATAAAGCCTGAAAGAAAAACTACCATGTGCGGTTTGCAGCAGCCGCACCAACTAACAGCAGCGACTTCAATACAAGGTGCTATGTGATTGGACGATGTCCAAGATTAGAATTCAGACCAGTTTTGGTTTCGGTTCTGTGGAACAACATTCTAGGCATCCGACGTTATCGTTGGTTTGGCAGCTCGATATCTCAGTAATCGGCGTACCGCGCTTCTGCCATGGTGTTGGCTGTAAAATGCGTCAGATAAGCCTACCAGCATGGTGTGTAATCGTAACAATCGCTAGTTGAGGCGTACGCGGTGGGTAAATGCCCGCCGCGTCACCGCAGACGCTCAAATGCAATGCGCCTTTCCTCCACCTTTGGAGCTTGCCTAGCTCAGGGTGCAATTTAGCATTGTATCGTAAGACGCGTGTTCGCAGCAGGCCGAGGGTCGACAGATTCGGGACTGCGTCCACAAGCAGTCAGTGCTTATGGCAACACCATGCCAACGAGAACTCGCCAGCGCGTAGTGTAAGTCTGCACGCGTTCTGCGAACTTGCTCGTGGAGCAATAAATGTTACAGTGCAAAAATGGTGATTTCAGTATAAGAAAGATTTCCCCGAAACAAATAAATTCACTTCAAAAAAAGAAAAACGTGCACTTTCGGGGATTCGAACTTTCGACTTGCAAAACAATATGCCTAGTGCTCCAGACCACTTGGCCATAAGCCAACACTGCCAGGGGCGAAAAATAAGTATAGTATAATGTATGGCCAGTTTACATTTTTATTTAGTTTTAGCATTTCAAGCATCTTAGATGATTATTTCTTGTATAGCGCTTGTGCAGTAAGTATCCCCCGAATTCCTACAATATCTCATGTCTAGCGAATGCATTCCTTAGATGGAAAAGTGTTCGCAAATGTGTGGTCTTGCTGCTGACCGCCGGGCTATTTTGCCCAGTGCAAAAAGTGCTTCCCGCACCCTGGTTTTACGCTGTACTATAAAAGTTTCGGTTGTTTTAATTTCTTAGTACCTACATTAACTTCGCTGACTCTTCTCCCTCCCTCAATTGGTCTTAAATTTTTCTACTAGTGCACCAGTCAATGAAGTGTCGCATGTGTGCTTGTGTGGAGCGTCTTGGTCTTAAAGCTTGATACAGCCTACAGACTAACAAACTAAAGGCCCATTCTTCCTGGCGCAAATGTGCCATGGCTTCATTTCAACTGAGGGAACGAACTGCGACGACCCACCGGCGGCCAGCTGACTTAACGCTGGGCCGACTGATTTTGTTGGATGGTCGCCGAGCCATACAGTAGTGCAGTCAACCTTCATATTGAATTGCACTATGTATACAAGCAAATAGGACGCTAACGGAACTGGGACGAGGCCAAGCGTCCCGTTAGCGTCCTATTTGTCTGTATGCATAGCGCAATTCAATATGAAGCATCACCAACTAACCCCATTCAACGTCCTTTTGGGCGCAGTCAAGCCAAGCCATCTTGTTTTGATGTCATACGAAACGTCATAGGAAATCAGCAAGGAGGATGCAGAGGAGGACAGCATTTTCAAATTGGTTTTCCTGCTGAATAAAGTCGCATAAACGCAGGGAGTGTGGTTGAAACATGTCTTAGAGACTCCAGACTACAATTTGCACTAGTAATCCCGCAGTGTTTACAAATCACTTCAGTGTCCCTTTAAAGTAATCTTATAGCCAACGTGTTCCTTCGAAGCTGCTATTTACAAATGTACGCCGTGGATAATTGGAAATAGTTAACCGGTACCGGTTGCATGCACAAATACCGAGCCTATGTTGGTAAATTACAGTGTTGTTAATACAAATATACTACTCGCAGCAGCAGCAGCAGCAGCAGGTGCTCAATATTGAATGAAATGCCAAAAGCATGAAAACGGGTATCGTCCCCTCTATACACTTTCCTGCACTACAATTTGTGAGATCACTAGTCACGAATGGTGAAACGGGATTGAAGAAGTTTGTGCAAACACTTTCTTAAACACTGGGGCAGCAGGCATGGGCGTCCGGAAGGGGGGGCAAGGGGGGGCAACTGCCCCCCCTTGGAGATTCGGATATTTTTATGCACTACAAAAAAGCTGCACAGCTTGGTTGGCCCATAATTAAAAAAACTTTGCCCTGAAGGGCGGAAGAGAAGAGAGAACGACGCCGACGTTATCTCCTTTGTTCCGCCCTTTAGCCCAAAGTTTTTTTTAATTATGCACATGTACCAACTTGCCCAGCAATCCATGCTACTCAAATGATTAGAACACTCAGGTCCTGCGTATCGGCATGGAACGCCCTTCAGGACTGCGGTCAACATTGCACTTTAGACGGTGGGACTCTTCGATTTACAGTCTCGTACTCGCCACCGACTCCCCGAGAAGCAGTCCGGCATTAGATTTTCCCATGCATACCTATGGCTTCGGGGAATCCTCGGACTACCCGCGGACTCTCCACGGTGAGTCCGAGACAGTAAATCTAAGAGCCCCACTGACTGACATTGCCGGTCATGTGACGGCAGTGAAACAGACTGCCTGTGCTGGCTATTTAAGATAGCGAACAATTCTGAAAGGCTTGACTTTTTTTTTTCTCTTAGCTCTAGATTTATGCAGTCTTAGCGCAAGAACATCAGTTTTCGGACAAATTTGCAGCTATATCTAGCTTAAAATCTTCACCGCTACAGGGAGACTGTAACATCCTCCCGGGCCACGGAGGAGAACCTTTTTTTTCCTCCATGTCCCGTCCCGACCCATCACCTTGTACACCCTTTCCTTCGAAATTGCGAAATGTCGGCACAACCCAAGCCCCGAAACAAAACCTGTAAATCAGCCCCTCAAAACGCTTGTACGCCTTTATTGCATTGAAAGTGAGGGAGGCCACTAGTATCTTTATTGTGTGAGCCATTTCAACAGACTTCATCACACATGCCATCCCGCAATTTGCCCAGAAAAACTCGAGGGGTCTGCAGCTGCTATTCAAAGAACATTGACGGAGTGCAGTTGTATGTATGTGAACGTATTTTGCTGTGTGCTGGCGAACAGGTGGCGTAAGTCAAGAACCCTCACGCAGCGAGGCTGGCCACTCTCTTTACAAAGTGACAGTAACTTTTCGCATTTTCTTTATTAACTTTATTTCTTTGTTCGGTAATAAAATCCAATGTATATTCTCCAAGTCTGGTTCTAATTCGCTGTTTGTAATTTTTGTAACCACAAATAGCGCCTTTTTGGTGCTATCCAACCGTACACACGCCCCCCCCCGCTAATGGATGCCCCCCCTTGCAAAAAGTTCTGCGGACGCCCTTGGCAGCAGGGACATGTAAATTGAAAATAAACGTATTTTGCTGAGCACATGCTTTCTTGGAGATGCAAACTTATAAAGACATTAAGAAAATAAGATGGCTCACCAGAAGCAGTAGGCTTAGTTTCAGTTTCATGGAATGTATCACTGCGGTACAAGAGCAGGTAAAAGGTGCGTGCAGGCAAACGTGGGAGTGAACTGTGCCTGCTTGCCACTAGTGCATATATACATAGAACAGCCAACTCAAAAAGTCAGGTTATTAGCGCAATTGGTTACGCCGCTGGGACGCAATATACAGTCGTCAGTGTCATTTATGGCCAATTGCACTTGTATTTTCTACACCTTCTCCCAGCCAGCGGCTTCTCACAGGAAACTTTTGCTACGGGTGCAGGGTGTCATGGCTGATTTTGCCATGCTCCGCCATTCCAAGACGGTGTCAAAAACACCCTTTCTGATTGGCTTATAACCTGTAGTGAAAACTAATTAGACTTTTACTAAGAAGGCGACGCTCAAGTAAAGTCGAGAAGAATCAGATCCTGGCCTGCACTGGGTGCTTTCCGAGTGCTATTTAGCCTCACGAAAAAAAAAAAAAATGGGAAAGAAGCAGGAGAAAAAAATGCAGACTTTAATGATTTGTCTCTCAGCAACAAGGCATTGCTGGTCGTTGAACAAAAGCCAAGAAAGCAATGAAATGCATGATCTTGCCATTTAATTTGCCTTTAGTATCCCTGTAACAGAAATGCCATAGGAATGAAAATGGGGTCAGTGTCCCACACACTTTTCTGCAGCGTTATTTTTGACGCCATAAATTCTGAATGGTGAAATTAGATTGAAAGAGCAGATCTGAATGTATTTATAGAGAAAAAGAAAAGGACAGCAAAGTAAAGACATGTGGATGGAAAATAAACTTATCGGGAAGCTTCTGCTGTTAGAAGGCAGAAACTTCAGCGAGCACTTTTAAGCAGACTACTGCACACCATAAGCTTTGTTTGATTTCAGTCAAATGTTTCGTATACACCAGTGTAGTCAAATGATTTATGCAGGTAAATGTTAGAGCTATTGTCTCTTCCTACTGCCAGGACCAAAAGTCGGCGATTATTAGTGTAATCGACTGCACTATTGAGTCGCTTTTGTGGTCACCATGCGTGGTATTTTGTGCAGGTGCTCCAAAAAGTAAATGGAGCACGTCTTCGTGAAATTAGAATAATTTATATTTCATGCGCCTGCTAGCATGAATAGAATATGTGCGGCCTGGTTTTATTATAGAATGACTTTCTTGTGAGGTCACTTAGAGGGGGCTGGCTAGGCTCATGGCGGACAAATCCTCTGTCACCAACCCGTGCTCCGTTTATTTTTTGGGGCACCTGTACACGTGGTAGATGCACTGCACAGCTTGGTCAACTTGATAGGCAGTAATTGGGTTCACTTTTGGACCTGCTGTTTTATGTCATGAAAAAATATAAAGGAAACAGTAGAGAGGAAGGCCACCTTTTATTTTACCTATGTAAACAATATATTGTTTGCTAAAACAAGAGACAACAGAAGTACAAAAGTTGTTGTCATTCAGTTCAATGAAAAAGCTAGCCTTTTGAGCTAAAAAGCCTCTAGTGTGCCTGTTTCAGCGAGGCTAGTTTTCAGCAGAGGCTAGTTTTTTGGCGTTGTTATTGTGCCGTGATCCCTCTCCGAGGATGAACTTTTTTTTTTATCTGCTTTCATAGCGGATCCCTTGAAATGGTGAACCATATGCACAAACTGCATAAATTGCTCCACTCCAAATTAAGGGTAAGTTCATCTGCATCTAATTTTCAAAATGGTACTATATCCACCCTGTTAAGTTTTGTTGCCTTTTCAAATTGCTTTCTCGTGCATGAATTACTGCGCATGTCACTAGCACCTCTTCTATGACAACAGGGTATGGTTGCCTGTGCTGCTAATCGGGCTGAGAGACAGTGCGTTGCAATCCTACTAAACCTCTGGTACTGTGCGGACACACTGTTCCTGCTTTCCTTCCAACCTTGCACGGGGAATTTGACCTTATAAAAGGCGTGGATGCATTTCTTACGCGTAAGCTAAACTGATGAGATGTTTGCCCTGCAGGAAGTGGTGAATGCTGTGGCAGAATCTGAAGAGGATGTGGCCACGTTTGCAGATGACATCAATCAAATGAGGGAAAAGTGTGCCTCGCTCAAAAAGGTTGTAGGTGAGGAGTGTTTGCCTACAATCTTCGATACCCAACTGGAGCAACTAAACGACAGCAGCGCCTTGTGTTTGCTCTCGAGACACCGTGCAGGTGTCTAAAATACATTTTATGACAAATTTCTGTGGCTGAGCTTACCTGCTGCCATGGCTCATTGGCTAAGGCATTGTGCTGCTGAGTTCAAGGATGCGGGTTCAATCCCGGCTGCAGTGGTTGTTTTTCAGACGGAAGCGAAAAGTGAAAACCCCTGTGTGTTGAGATTTCGGTGCGTGTTAAAGATCCCCCCGGGGGATCAAAAATAATCCTGAGTCCTCCACTATGGTGCACCTCGTAGCCCAGTGTGACTTCGGTGTGTTAACCCTAAAAATTTGGTGAGGGGGTTAATGGTTGAGCTTATGAGCAGTCATGCCATTTTTTGGTAAGTGCTCAGTACGGCCGACTGGTCAATTTAACCCGTTAAAGGGGCAGACAATCGATTTTTGTCGAGTATATATTCTCTATTCCAAATGAAAGGGTATCCCTTAATGCACCTTAATGAGAAACGGTTTTGCTCATAAGGCCCTAGAACTTCTTAAATCGAAATTTTTAGATCTACGAGCCGTATGTGTCCTCCCAAAAATAATGCTGGCAACCATGACATACAATAGCGCGGCACCATACTTTTGTCTGTATTCGAAATGAAAAGCGATATTTAAAAACTTGTCCCCAGCTAAAAAAACTGTGAATCACAGGCTTTCTTATTTCTTTGCGTTTTTTTAATTCACTAGTCTATTTTTTTTTTTCACAAAGGCGCCATCTGTTGGGATGGCGTTTGTGCAGGGCGTTCAAACACTAGTTACGACCACATGCTCGGCGGTTATGCACTGCAACATAACACGAAGGTAGTGTGCGCCATCATGTGTTCGCTGATTACGCGATCACTTCCTGAGACGCATCAGCTTTGTGCCGTGACCAAGAATACTGTAGTTTGCACTGCTTACAAATTTCGCATTACTGAATGTGGCAATGAACAGACAATTTCTTTTTTACTTTTTATTGCTTGAGTAAGTTTTGGTCGGCATTTTGAAAGCGTAAATAGCACTGCAAACGGTCATAATCATTTACTCACTACAGCAAGCAGACAATGCTACTTTTCCGCTTTTCTATTAAGAAAAAAGAAGAAAACAATTATGTAAGCAGCAATTTAAACAGAAATTTAGCTGTTAAAATGTACCAAAGGGAAATGTAGCGAGTACAATGAGGGGACACAGCAGTTGACTGGTGCGCTGCTGCAACACTGGTTTTCATACCTGCCGTGGTATGCCGTTGTCACTTTTCGTATGTCATGAGTACTCTCTGTGTTTTAGCATAAATCCTCAAATGTGAGATGACCCATGACTTCTGTATCCCACTTATTCAAAGAAGTATCAGCACATAATAGAGTAAGTACAGTAGTGCACTCAGAAACAGCCAGATGGCTTTTATGCTGGAGCAAACAACACACAAATGTTAACAATATGTGAACACCTATAAAGAACAGGTTGCACACGTCTAGCAAATCAATTTTGACAGCCAAAGGGCGTTTGTTTTTTGCGTAGAAAAATGTAACAGTAATCAGCCATAGCGGATGTTAAAAAATATTTGCCATATCCGCAGTCAAACCTATGTATGCCACTGATTGCAGTAGCCCATCAATAATGTGGTGCAACGGTGCATGTGTCTGTTTTGGTTGTGGTGTACTGACTGCAACTTTTTTTTTTTTCTTCTTCTTCAAAGGGCCAAGTACGTCGGCACCTGCGTCAGAAAGCATATCGTCGACTTCAAAGTAGACACCATGTGTGTGCATTTGTACTTTGAGAGAGAGACAAACATTTTATGGACTACTTTGAGCACGCTGAAGACAACCACATACATCTGCCCACTTGCATCTAATTAAAGCTTTTTTGTAATTGTTTCTTGTTTGTTTAGCAAAGTGGCACATATCGTACAGCTGCATCATATAAATAGACAAATGTGAAACGTGTAGAGGTTGCAGTTCTTTCTCTATACTACTACTGCAGCACATTAAACCAGTGAAAATTTGCTCGCTATATTGCCCACTGGTGGGAATCAGTCAAAGCTAGAGTGGAATAAGAACCAGACAGTAATGAGCATTCCCCAGTGCGCCCCAAAAATCGGGAATTGTGGCCTGCCTAATAGTATCTGAAGAACTTTTAAACTGGTGGTCATTTGTCCACCCTTTCTAAAAAGAAAGGAAATGTGATCTTTCCTGCAGGCATATTGTTCGGTGCTAAAAAATCGGTGCAATCTAACGGGAAAGCAACGGCTGTTGAAAATTTGCATGTATTGCCAGCTGGTATTAGAGATTTTCCACGAGGGAGGGGCTAGAAGACTGCAGTAGCCGTGCTGATTGCATACACAACAAAATCCCAGTGCCTGCTGAGTGAACAGCTTGTGATAACACTGGGCCCAATTCTGTGCCAAGTGAATCGGTAGGTCCATCCGTATGTTGAATACAAGTGAAGATGGAGGAGTGGATGAATCCTAACAGAGAAAATAAGCTTCTTTATGAGCCAAAAAAAATTGCGGAGTCTCATTTCAGGACATCCTGTCAGAAAAGATGAACATGGTATAACATTGAAGTCTCTAGGCCTTCTGCGCTGCTGAGGTGGCACTACGGGAAAGGAGGCTAAGTTGGCCCCAGGGCGCTCCGTGGTGCGTTTGCTCTGTTGGCCTGCGCGCGCTACTTGAGTGCGGGGCTTTTGTTGTTCTTACAGCATTTGACAGAAAAGAAAAATGATTTGTGAACAAATTATTTTTCAGGGCCAAGAAAACTAGCCACAGTGACGGGGCCCCGCCACTCGCGAGTGCAGTTTGAGCTGAGTGTTTTTTCCACTGAGGTTGTTTCCCTTTGACTCCTGTATGCACTCCCAGGAGGGGTATCCTGGGCGGCTTTTGTCCGTACCGTGGGGAAGAATCAACGCTGTGGGTAGGGGAAGAGGTGGAAAGAGCGTGGAGGTGTAACACAACCTTTCTACAGGTCACGTGTTGGGCGGCGCCCACGGAACAAGAATTACTGCGTAGCAGAGGTGCTGCAAGGAGGCACTGCGGTGGAGACAGGGTTAAGGCCCCTTAAAGCTATTTTAGGGGCCTTAGACAGGACAAGTGATGGGGAAAGAGTTGAAGCTTCAATCTTGGAGGGAAAAAAACATTTCCTCCATGGCTTCAACTAGAGCCACTAGATGAGTTTTCGTAGCTTATTGGTTAAACAGTCGCCCACCGAAAAATGACAAGCCTAGGCCAGGTGTCACCTTTTCACGGCCGTATGCAAGCATGCCGTGGCATTCATCAGCGAGCTGAGTTGAAGGGATTTTTGAAGCTCTGCTTTATATGCCTCTCGCGGCTTTTGAGGGGATGCTCTTTGTGCTCTTTCCTGGCCTAATGCGCTGCTCGTGCTCGGCGACTCGCCCCCGGTCCTGTGACAAGAAGGAGCATTTAGGGTTTTTCACAAAACCACCAGATGGCACGTTGGTCTCTGAAGGAAACTGCCTATATGGCACGCAGTGCTGGAATGTGAGTGTGTCCACCCAAAGCCATATGAGAGAAATATTCCGCTTCCCGAAGCCCTAGGATTTAAGGGTAGCACAGAGAGTAAATTTCAAGGCTGTAAAGGTGACTAAAAGAAGATTACTATAAAAGTGGTGGAAGAAGAGCAGAGGGGAATATTGCCTAGGACAGCTACTAGTACCTGTAACAGACAAAATTTATTTTGATCTTGCCATAATAGCAGCACTAGAATTAAACCGTGCATAAAAAAAATAACCAGCGATAAAGGATGCAAGACACGAAAAGAAGGAACACTAAAAGGTGGCTGGACTAACAACTGATTTATTTAGGAAAAAACAAGACATTTGTATGCAATTCCCGTGAACACTTTGGCCGACGTGAAGAAATAAAAGTTACATAGATAAAACCTGATCATCTTTATCCGTTCAGACCACCATGGCATCACTGATGCAAGTCTCCTTATTTTTTTTTATTAATTTTGTCTATGTAACAATTCATTTCTTCACATTGGCCAAAGTGTGAATTTTGGGAAGGGGGTAGTTTTGCTGAAAGCAACAGTAAGTATTGTTTACGTGCTGCCTGGGAAAGATTTCGGGAGGGGTTCGAACCCCCAAACCCCCCCTCTGGGTACGGCCCTGTCTATCCGACTGCGCTATCATCGCATTCGAGTGCTCAGCATTTCCTTTGGGTTCGTAGTGCGGGCGTTGGCTTTGGACTTTGGCTGAGTCATAGTGGACTTTGGCTTCAAACTGTGGCGGTTTGGATTTTGAACTTTAGGAATCTACTGATGAGATGGGCAGACCTGAGCTAAGCCAAGTGAAGGCTTGTAAAGACCACCAGCTCCGCTGTTTCCTCAGTATTTACATCTCAGTTGCGAAGGTGGCTAAATTTTTTTGTGCATGCAAACTTAATCAGTGCAATGTTTTTACAGCTGTAAAAGTAACAGGGATAGTAATGCTCCAGTGAGGCTTGCTTCTTTATTGTTAGTTTTAACGCTTAAGCTTAGTTACGAAGACAGCATCTTATAATTGTGTTCAAGCTTGAGTGTTCAACCCAGAAGGTATTCTGTGCAGGGACTGTTCACCGAGAGGGGTGTTAAATGGATCGCTTCATTATTCCACCACGCATGTCAGATTTCATAAATCGCTAATATTATTGCTAAGAGGCCAGCACGCCAACCACACAGGTAAAAAATTAATGTTTCGGCTCTCCCACGGGAGCCTTGGTCACAATAAAAGGAAAAACAAATCAACAAACATCCAATATAATAATAGGAAAAAGGTCATAATAAAAGGAAAAACAAACAAACACCCAACACTTATGTACAGTGAGCCATACACAAGGTGAACGTTTCTGTCTTTAGTAGTAACTTGAAAACTTCTCCACCTCAAATAAATGCATTAGTAAGCATTTCGTTGAGGAAGTAGTTTAATGCATGCAATATATTAAATTATTTTTGTAATAATGGCATGTACAAACAAAAAGCAGGCAGCCAGGCATTGAATAGGTATTGACCAATATGAATGGCCTGGAAGCCAGAAATGTGGATAAAAAATGTGCATTTATCTCGGCTAACCAACTAAACTTAAACCCTTTAGGTTAATTCAGAATAATACATTGCGCCCGTAAGTTTGTTTGAATTTTTAAAATGATATAATCTGAGGAAAACTAAGTAGCTAACTGTTGTAATTGAATTTGTGTGAAAGCTTATACTTTAATTTTATCGCATGTAGGCATAGGTCTCTATGCAGTAACTCAGAAATTTCCATACCTGAAATCATTAAGTAAATATTTTAATGAAAAAATAATTTAATGCATGCATTAAATTATTTTCTTAATGATGACATGTATAAAATTGGCGTGCATGCCCAATATGTATGTTCAGAAAAACATGAATATGCATGCATGTAGCATGGTAGGAATAAACATTGGCAAGCACTCTACAATGTAGGCAGAGCTTGGCCAGTTGTGGTCTTTTCACCATTCCTAAACCCAGTCAGTAATGGTGGCTGAGATGTTGCCAAGCTTGGTTTCATGGGCCACTGATGTTTTGGCATGCTTGGGACGGGCCCTATCTGCTGCTTGGGGAAAGGGTTGACGGCCAACATGTGGCTGAAGGAAGAATTCGTGGAGCCGTTAAACTCTCACCTGAAACAGTTCCCCCACCTGGATGTCAAAGCTCAGCAAAGAAGTAAAATTTAATGGATGCAACACCAGATGACAGCATATGTGTACATGTGCGTGCATGTGTTCCCCTGTCTTTGTGTGTTTTTTAGGTGCCTTTCTCCTCTCTACTGTTCTCTGCCTTCAATCCGTGCTTGAGCTCTTGTTTAGCAGTTCTTTCTAAACACGGTGTACCATGTGCCGAGGCTTGTAGTGATAATCCAAGTTCCTTCTTCTACACACGAAAGCTTCGTGGTCACGTTTCATCGACTAAACTACGTACTGTAAACACCAGGTGTTAGGTGTGTACTCCAACGGAGGTGAGAAACTAAAGCATCAGCCTTTGTGCAATTTCAGCTCGCCTTGAAGACTCCCAGGTGATGCAAGGAGGTATTAAAAACCTGTATAATGAGCCACAACCATAATTGCAAATTGCAACTGTATGAACAGTTGGTCAGTGAGGCGATCAATCTTTGCAATGTCCAGTAGCCGAGTAGTGATCTTGGTTCCAGCTACCCGCTGTAGCAGCTCCACATGTCACTTCCTATAGGGACCGGGCGGCCATTGTATGGCAGCACCGTCGCTTCAGCCAAAAGCACCGTCCATGGCCAACCGCTCGTCCGTGGAATGCCGGTGGCGGTCAGCACAGCGTAGTTGTGCATGGCTTTCTGTCGTTCTGCTGCGGTGCAGTTTGCAAAGCGTAGATAATCACAAGGATTTTTTTTCAGATCAGTAAAACCTGAAAGCAGAGGTGACCTTTACGAGGCATGCAATGTGTGTTATTTACTCCCATACTCAGTAATTACAAATAGCAGATGACGCTCAATGCGCCTAGCCAGAAGTCAAGCTGGAAGTGGAATTTCATTCGTTCGTGCAAATTTTTCATGCCTGTATGCAGTTTGGCGTATCGAGGAATATATTGCAGCTGAATGCTCCCACAAAGCCAGCGTGTGCAGCCGATTCAGGAATGCTGTGGTGCTGGCCTTTGACAGCTGATGACGACACGGCGTCGTGCACAAGTGAAAGACAAAGTTGGGGGTGTGCCTTCTAAGATTTGCCATAAAACAGAAATCGTGATAGACGACGCTCGGTAACTTCATTAACTAGGATAGAAACGTGTTTAATTTTTACAGAAAACATTTACTTCAGCCATGCGGAATCATTTACAGAATAAATACTGCATGATAGTAGGACGTTATTGCTTGTCGTGCACATGGAAAAGCATTGGTTTACAAGACTTGCATTGGTTGCTGGCTAGTTGGTTAATGGTTTTTCAAAAAAACAATACCTGCATGGCTGAGGGACGAGAGACAGCAGGGTACCAAAAACCTGCCTTCAGTTTCACAACTGAATGCTGCAGTCCAGTTTTACAAGCTGCTACCTCCGCTTGAAAAATCATGCACTCCTCCGTCTAACGACGATGATGGTTTATCCCAAAACTTTCTCGTGTGGGTTTCCTCGGTTGCATTCTGGATTTAAACTTTGACTAGTTGAGCTTTGAATTTGTCCAGCACACAGTTTAGTCTTTTGATCGCAGCGTCTTTGTCTTGGACCCTTTCCCATTCTATTCTGCACGAAGAAAGCTTTGCGCTCAACCATCGTCACCGTTAGATGGATGGCTGGATGATTTTGCTGTTTAATTTTGCACTTCCATCACCCTTCTCCAAATCGTAACTGCTTCCAGTGTGTTGGAAATGCGTCTGTGCCGGAGGACAATTGATGATGCACCCCTATTTGAGGCAACTAGTCCTGCGTTTTTGGTTTCTTCACAAGGCATTACACGATTTTTTTAGGTACTCGGCCAAGAATACTTATTAAGCAATAAAAAACACGGGCTGAACTTAACACTGCCACATTTTTTTAACTATCCGTGCCAGCCTTTATTCCACACAGGCAGTAAAATGGGAAGGGGAGGGGGGATGGTTTGTAGCTTGTGCTGTTGGGTGGTTGAATAACTTTGGCTCTTGACAAAATGACCACTACAAACGTGGGAGTTCCGCTTCAGCTCTCAGGCTCCCATGTTGTCACTCAAGAAAACCGAAGGCACAAAGCTCACGGTTACAGAAAGAAAGTGCAAACTGCAGCGATGTTTCCACAGCCACACGGTAATCGATCTCGTATGTAAGTGCATTTCTCTTCAAAGCACACGTATTGAGGTATCCCACCGTTAAAGTTGGCGTGGAAAATTAAAAGTTTTATTTCTATATTTTATAATAATGTTTCTATATTTTATAATAATGTTCTATGTTTTTATAATGATATTTTTATTTCTACTCAGATAGCGTAAAGCCAGGCGCAGAGCACTGCAAAAAGCGCTCATGTCAATGTAGCCCTTTCCCAACCTTAGAAGCATCCAATAAGTTTACATAGCCGTTAGTGCATTCAAGTAGAAATGAATAATTATAATAGTAGTTTCATTCGTACTGAGATCAGGTGGAGCGAAGCGTAGATCGCTGCAAAATTACGCCCATCTTCCCGCGAGGGAACCCTGGTGTGATGCGACGCATCGGGGGGTTCGTTTGGAGTGACGCTGGTATTGGATTGTGTCACACCACTCGCTGAAGGGACCGTCGCTTCCATCACGTCTTCATCGGAAGAATCAAGTCAAGCACGCAGTCGTCAAGCAAAGTGACGCGAAGTCGAACGAGAGCGAGCGCTGACTGAACCACCGCAGCGCGATACCCGCTTTATATTCACAGCGCCTCAAGGAGAGGAGACAACGGAGGAAAGTCGCGCATGCGCACACTTGCGCAACGGGAGTAGAGCGAAGTGAGTGAAGCGCGCGCACACAGCTGTTGTTTATGATAATGAGACGGAGTGAGAGCGTTGCGCGCACAGCTGTCGGAGAGAAGACGGGAGGAGAGTCGCGCATGCGCAGCTGGCGTGCGGACGCCGGACTACGTCGACGCAGGAGGGACATGCCTCGGAGCAAGAGATGCGTCCCATCTAAAAGCACTCATATCATTGTAGCCCATACCCAACCTAAGAAGCGTCCGACCAGTGTACGTAGCCGTTACTGCATCCAAGAACCCAACACATCTGTCTAGACTTCGTTTCACCTTTCACCGCACATATCCGCTCACATCATCACCAAAACATTCAAAGCACCTAAGCAAACATGGCAAAAACAACAAAAGGCTGCGTAGTTCAATGCACCAGGTCATTCCACTAACGAGGGGAGGGCCGAGTGGTGGCGCCACTCGTCCAGCTGCTCGGCACTCTACATGTTGAAGAATAAAACACCAAAAGCGTGACCCTAGTATGTGTATTGTACACATTTTTTTCTGGGATAACAGAGCCATAATAAATCGTACAATGTGCACTAACAGTTCATTTCTGCAGATGAGAACAACAAATCGGCAAATAAACAGTTCACGCTGTTGTAAGCTTTATGTGGATGATATTTGCAAGCAGTTCGCTTGCCTGCAGGACACTGATGTTAACTTTGGCTTTCTCCTCTAACGAAAAATTGCCAAAGGCAGGTTGACTTGAAAGTGTCAAGGCCTGAAAAACTTCTAAAATTTTGCTTTCACTATGGATACGAGGCTATCCTCCCCAACCCTTGCACTGCCACTGCTGGCTGTGAGGGACAATTCAGCAAGCTGCAACTGTTACTTTCACACTTGCAGGCCTCACTGGCCCAGGGTCGACTTGGTGATTTTGCTGTGCTGAGTGCACACAAAAAAGAAGCTGGAAAGAAAAAAAGAACCTCAAAGACGCGTTGGACCAATTGGCTTCAGCAAAAGCAAGCAATATGCTATTCTGCAGTATTTACGAAGTGTCAAAAGCTTACAATTTTCTTATACTTGTGTTGTAAATAGGTAACTACATAAATAAAACATCCCCAAAATCCACATGCATTCATTGAAAGCATGTTCTTGCAAAGTGTCAGTGCTGTTGCCACAAGTAATGAGATAACAGGAATTGCTGAAGAAAATTTTTGAAAACATCATTAGCCTTGATAAAAAGTTGTGGATTGGGTAGGTCAATTTAAACTATGCAAGAAAAAACTGACCAATAGATTTTACGGAACAGAGCGAGGAACGATAAGAACTGTTACATTTACTGCATACTGCGTACGTCCCTTCTGTGTACTTTAGAGCCATTTTTGAGGGTCAATTTGTGCTGTCTAAAATGATTTTTCTCATTCTCAAGAGATTGTTGATGAGGCCTTTTCACAGATTTTTTTTTTTCTAGCTTAGTGAACTTCCGGTGTACTGTAAGAAGCATGGATGCACAGCTATAGTCCACTGCAGTGAACAATCAGTCAATCAGCTGATCTTTAGAGTGCCTAAAAGCCGCCAGCTCGCCTTCGTGCAGTCGTGCAGAACAGAAAAAATATGCAAAAAGAGAGCATTTAAGGAACGCGCGGTGCACAGGTATGATGTGGGAACAAACCAGTACAGCCACGAAGCATAGAACATGAAATAAAAATAAGAACAAGAATAAATGTCCCCCTGATCTGAAGGGCACGCAGAAAATATTTGCCATGGGCGCCTCCAGACGTAGGTCTGCCAGGACTGCTCACCAGAGATCCACTGGTGGATCACAGGTCTCAAGTGAAGTAGGGGGAGGAAGAGTATGAGAGGGGGAGGTAGGTGAGGGGAAAAGGGACAGTGGATAGATTGGATTGATTTGCACGATTGTGTAGGGTTTGACGCGCCGACGACAGGCGGCGAGGCGCACCGTAGTGGAGGGCTCCGGATTAATTTTGACCACCTGGGGATCTTTAACAGGCACCCAAATCTCGTACACACGGGCGTTTTTGCTTTTCGCCTCAATCAGAAAAGCGGCCGCCGTGGCCAGGAATCGAACCCGCGTCCTTGGGCTCAGCAGCACAACGCCTTAGCCGCTGATCCACCGCTGCGGGTTTGAATAGTTTGGATGGGGAAGGTGAGAGATAGGAGGGAAAGCAAAAGGGGGGAGTGCAGGGGAATGAAGGAGGGGGAAGTGGGTGACGGCGTTAATTGACAGGGGTGGCAGAAACGCTAAATCTTCCAGAATAATTTGCAGTGAAGCAAGCTATGCAGCCAATTCGTCTTTTGGTTTCTGTGTTCGTTGTAGGATGCAAAATTGGCTTGACGCACTAGTAGATGGTGTGTGCAAACTCATCAAAAATTATGAATTAAATATGAGCGTGCACACACACACCCAATCTCTTTTGGAATCAACTTCTTAATGCCTGTCCATAAATGGTCAGAACATATTTGTACAGTGATTAATGGCTTTGCTTTGTTTCCTAAATGCTCTACACTGCTCAACATACAATGCCAAGAGCATGGAGCCTTAGGAATCTGCCATAAAATGAATTATTGTAAAAAAAAACACGCTGGTTTGAATTATACTGAAGCAGAATTGATTTTACTCGACGAAATTTATTGTTTAAATCATCATCACCGTCATCATCAGCCTATCCACGCCCACTGCAAGGCAAAGGTAGGGTGGCCTCTCCCATAGATCTATTTGTGGGAGGTTGTGGCCATTACTACACCAGGGTGGCCAATCCTGCTCTGGTGAGGGAGTGCCAACGTTTTTCTAAAAACGCTGGGGAGTGCGTTACTGGCAATGGCCGCCGGGATCAGGCCGCACCCCAAGCCTCCTGCAATTCTGACAACACAGATTTTTTTTTTTTTATTCCGGTGAGAATTATCCGGCACCGGGATTCAAACCACGGTTCTTTTGCATGCGAGGCGGATAATCTACCTCTACGACGCCGCTGCACATATTGTTTAAATATGAGCAATTAAAAATTTTATAATAAAAGATACATCCCTCAAAATATTTTATCATTACATCAGGAACAAGCTGAAGTTTGCACTACATATATATGTACTACAACTTCACTTTTTTTTTTTTCTTTTTTGCCACAGTAACAAAAATCCCGTATGGTGCTCTGGCATGCACGTTTACCCAACCCAGCATCTGATAACGATGGTCCACCATTTTTTATTTGAAGTACACAAATAATTTTACAATAGCAAACTGGTCTTTACATGGCATACACCTAATCTATGGATAAATGCAGAAATTATTTATCTACTAAAGCATTGCAAAGAATGCCCGCAGTACTGAGCACAAGACATGAATATGGAGTGACTAGGATTAAAAAGGCACTAAAAGAAGTTTGCAGAACACTTGTGAAGCAATCATAATTCCCATTGAATGCTGGTGGATTGATTGGAAGAAATGTTGATGCATTTACTGTGCACAGCCTGTGTTAAACATTGGATCCCTTCCATCATGTCTTCAAATTTCTGTGCTTGTGTGCATGTATTGAAACCAAAGCACAGGTGTGGAAAAAAAAAAACAAAATGCATCTCCCCATTTGCAAGTTCTGGGCACTAAACCCAGAAACCACCACTTCTGAAGTTCAACTTGTAACCACTTGGCCATTACTCTTTGCTGATAAGTTTGTGGATTTTACCTATAAGTTTTGTGACCTGGAATAACCTGGAGGCGGAAGAAAAATGACCATACTCATAAATTCTGCCATTAACAGAAACGTCAAAGAAAAAAGTATCTAGAAACTGCTGAGTGGTTCTCCAGGGGCTCATCTCCACATACACAGCTCTACGTATGTTGGCCTCGACAACCCTGCAGCCTTGTATTTAAGGCTTTAAGGCCTTTCATTAAATCTCGTGTCATGCGTTACGAATGAACAGAATTCCAGGGCGAGTGGCCAAATAATGCTTGCGCATTAACAAAACAGTGCCATGGCTTCGTGCCTTCTACTCGCACATGACACCAACCCATCGGGGATGCGAAGGATGGGCCAAAGTGACAATACAGATACGCCAGATAGATTTGGAGGGTCATCTCCTCAGACACACACCCACATACACACACAACACGTCCAAGCCGGGGAACGGACGAAATCAGCCTGCCGTGCTCTAGGAATGCCAACTTGTTTCCTTCCTTGCCTGCCCACTGAGAAGGTTCAGATTTGCACTTCATGCACTCAACAGCTTCCACAGAGCAAGGTCAACTGCCACATTTTGTGCACCTCGTGTGGTACACACACATACTCCTGCAACATGGTACTAGTGAGTTTTTAATTCACACCCCCTCTACCCAAGTGCAAAGCCAAGATGTGAGAAAACAGTTAAGCATAGGGTGCCTACATGTCTGCCATGAAGGCATCTTATGCTTGAAACAAATGTGGTGTAAAAGGTCGAGGGGAAAAAGTGCAGTGGATAGTTAGGTAGGGGAACCTGTGGGGAATCAGTTTGGACTTGGGAATGAATGAAATTGCGTTAGGGGAGCCACGGAGGCGACTAGAGCAAACGAATGCACAAACACACGGATGAAAAATATTCGGTGATTTTTGATTACCTCTATTGAATGCATTGATAAAATGGGTATTCTAATACTTGATATGAGAGTTTTATGCCAGGTACTTTGAACTATACAAGCTTACTATGATTATTTAGGTATGCTGGGATTTTCTTTTTTTGAGGGAGGTGACTTTGCTGAACCAGGAAAAGCAATTACTTAGGGCAACTGTCCGGAGCATTGTATCTTTACAAATATGATAAAAAAAAAAAACTGTGAGGGCAGGACAAAACAAAAAAGACAAACTTAGAGCTGCGTTTGTCTTTCTTCTCTAATATCTATACGCTCCATATGTCTATATCTCTTCGTTACATTCAGTACCTTTGTTTCAGTCTTAACCTCCTTAGCTTCACGTGCTTCAAGTGTTCGTATGTTTTCCTTTCTCGTCCCCGTTTGTGTGCAAAGTGTCACAGATGATTCAAGCATTTTTTTTTCTTTTCGGCTTACATAGATATCGCTTGTGCACTCATCTTATTGTGAGCTGCATTCTCTAATTTTCAAAAATTAAATATTTGAAGTTATTCCCATGCAACATATTTAATCAAAAAATATCTCTTTTCATATCCTAAATTGTTTTCATAGTTATGCCCTGCAAGGTAGCTATGGCAGCCACAATCGGCCTTAAAGGCTGCATATATCACTCCACTGGACACTCTGCTTACACCCAACTCAATAGCAAGCAAAAAGAGGATGCAAAGGCCTTCCTTTCCAATCTTTTCATAATCATCATGAGCAACACATCTGGGCTCCTACAAGCCCGAATGAGTGCAGGTCTAGCAGCGTCATGAAAATAGCCACCAGCCGACAGCCCGATGAAGCAGGGTTGCGAGCTGGAGCTGTGGATGGAAATCTGCCGCAACAGAGGTAGGGAATCGAACCGCAAGTGGAGGAAACAGTGGACTGCTACATTAGGGCAAGATCAGAGCGGAATGAAAAATTGTCCCTTTACATTGAGCACATTTCCATAAATTAAAACCCGATCCTTTAACCCATATGGTCCACGACATCTTTGTGACATAACAGTGTCATAGAAGGCCTAAAAGCTGAAGAACTTAATCTTTCAGCCCAAACAGCACACCCTCAAACCTTTTTCCCTTTTCCGCAATGGCTAAAAACACCATTTGTGCACCATAAATGAATTAAAGCTATTTCCATAGAGAAAAAAATATATGCTATTTCTCCCCTCCATTTATTTTTTTACAACACGTCCTGCTAGCTACACTGGACGCATATCCACCCCTTGTGCCTTCAACAGGCCTCCTGAGCCATCAGGAACACAAAAAACTTCCTGCACCTTCCGATTGCCCCTTCCCCTCTATATTCCTTCTAACAGTGACCAGTGGTCCTCAACTGCTACTAGGCCATGCGACACTGCTACCTAGGAGAAGGTGCACGAAGTGCCAGCTAGAATGGCCAGAATGGTGAACAGCAAAGCACAGTGTTTCACATAACTTGGGCCAATTCTTAAAATGGGAAATATTGAATTTTCCAGCAACAAAGTAATCAATAATTATTACAGGGGGTGCGGGCCACATCACCCTATTTTTACATTGAGTAAAGGAGCGAATTGATAAAATAATCACAAGTGAAAGAACGTTGCAGGGTGTCCAAAAATATGCCATGAACATCTCAGTTTCTGCGAGGATGCCCAGCGTGGGAGATTACTGACGGCACCAATGGCGGAAAACGGGAGCACAACATGAAATTGTGGGCATGCGCTTGCACAGATAATGGGGGCTGTGTGCCTGTGACAAGTGCAATAGCTCGCCAAGGTTATCTCCAAAGCATTGAAAAATTCTTCTCTACAGGAATATCTATGGGAACTTCTGCATTAGATATCTTTTGATACTTAAAAACTCTGCAAGTAAGAATCTGCAGCCAAATCCACACGATAAAAAGTTAGTTTTACCTTATTCCTCAAAATTTTTTAAATAGTTCAAGGTGGTAGACACCACCCTGAATGATTATTGTTAACTTCGCTGTTCGAAACATTCCCATCTTAGTTCTTTCACCAAGTTATGACAACGAACCTGTCCATATGGCGGCAGCAAGGAACAAAGGTCTCGTGTGTCCCGCCTTTTCACGACTTTCATACACCCAAGGGAAACCATTTTACAGAAATACAAACTAAAGTTTACCGCCTGTGATAGTAAGCACACTGCAGATTTTTTGAATGTTACAAGATGAGCCTACATTCATAGTCCGTTATCTCGCTGTTTAAAAATGTTTCATAAACAGGCTCTGCCAATTTTGCTTCACCATTCTTAACTAGCAAAATCAAAGCTCATCGTGCAAGACCATGCACAAGATGGTGATGCTTATTTTCACTTTTGGCTTTTCCAGAGTTTTTAAAAAATTGCTGCGAGCAGTCAATTTGCATTTTCAGCCCAGTAATCTGCCGTTTCTAGCCCAGTGCACTCTACTGTGCAGCCATGAAAGATGTTCAGCAGGCAGGACTAACCTCATTTAAGCAAGGCACTAAACTCCTGCTCAGCTCAGCAATGGAGCTGAACAGCAGGAAAACGTGTTGGGAGAGAAATGACAGCCCCTCTGTAAAGCAGTTCACATTTTGCTTGTGGTTAGGAAACAACATGAACGGGGACAACGCATTCGGCTAGCATTCCTGTCCTTACTGCACATTTCATGCCAGAAGCAAGTCAATTTGGCGAAGCAACCAAAAATGACGCACTAGGCACATTTTGTTCAGACAGTTAAAATCATGGCATGACAATGAACATTCCGAAATTGTAAAACCAATAGCACTGGGAGGGGAAACTTGGAAGCATCATTATGAATACGAATAGAATTAGCCAAGGCTAAGGTAGCATCTCGGAAGAGGAACAAGTATGCTGCAACATAAAAAAAAAGCCCGAGCCACAATGCTGCAATACGGGCAAAAATGAGAATGCATCGAGGTGGGGAGTAAGTGACTTGTTTATTCACCAAGTGAAATGCAGCAATTTGCAGCAAGCAGCATCGTCAGAAAGTCAACAAAGAAAAAAAGCAGTGCGGGTAGTTCAATGCAAGGCTGGTGCTTGCAGCGGAGTTGCCGTGGTCAGTTTTGAAGCAACAAAAGCAAGTAGGGGGGGGAGGGGGAGGAATGAAAAAAAGAAAGGGAGCTGGCAGGGGTGGTCAACAGCTGCTGGCACCAATGCCGTAACCGAGGCGGGCCACATCCTCCAGGCAACTGGGTCACAATAGAGGAATGCAAGAGAGCAACTGCCAATAGCGTGGCTTCTACCTTTCCAAGTTGTGCACATGCTCACAGCAAAATACCGGGCGGTGCATAAGCGTCGACACAGATTTCTGAAAAATTAGCTCGCTGTTCGAGCACAGCCCGGTATTTGCTGTGCACAGTGCACGGTATTTGAGAAATTTTGACTCACAGGTTCACCACAGAGCTCAATTATGAAGCCCCATTTCAGCACAATGCCAACAGGTACACGTCGTTAATGTGCACTTGCCGCTGAATGTTAAAAAAAAAAATGAGAGAGAGAGAGAGAGAGATAGAGGGAAAAAAAACCAGTTAGGCCTGAAAGCCTGTCAAGCAGTGTATTGAAGCAGGGTTGTAATCCTGGTGGCGACAATTACTCCATTGCATTCCCCTACCGCACGCTGGAATCATACTTCGGCGACCGCACTACAACGCCCTCACCACGAGGTAGGGCTGACCGCGTTAAGGTCAAAGTTGGTGACAGCGTAGCGAGTGGTTGGCTTCTTTTTAGGCTTGGGCCGGTTTGCAGGCACACCGACTGCCGTCAAGTCTGCGGCCACCACTCGCTTGACCAGTGAAGGCGAGCCTTGGGGCGTGACCGAGGGAGTCGTGTGGGCAGACTCGCTGCCCGATCCACTGTCGCGCCCAAAACCCTGCAGGCTCTGCAGGCTCTGCAGGCCGTGATGCTGTAGCAGGGCATCGTCCGGGGCCAGCCGCTGCCGCTCACACTTGCTTACACCACTCGCCCGGATCGTCTGGGGAACACCTGCACACACATGCACGCCGTGGCATCATGGCCCAGGCAACTCTTTTGCTCGCCACTGGGGCACAGAAGCACTCGAGCCCCCTCGATCAATCAGCACTAGCATTAGCAAGGGCAACGCAGGTCTGCATTCACACAACTGCAATAGCAGTGGGCACAAAGCCTCACAGACCTTGTACCTTAAATGTACCGTAACAACTAAGTGCAGTAGTAGTTGCCAGTGGTATTGAATTAATGGGCACGCTAGGTTGCCTAGAGCCATTGTGGAGATGAGTCAGCGGTGGAAAACAATTCAGCCTAACAGAGGAGGAGCCCTTGCACAGTGCAGTCCACTTAGAAGGAATGTGGAAGCACATGGCTGATGCTCGCGGATGACTCCTGTGCGTCCCAAAAGCATCCCCAGAAGTGCATGTGCACACCTGTTCAGTACCTCAAGGTGTGTCAAACTGCAAATTTTCACAGCGCAGTCCACTGCCTTCTGCACGTTAGCCTTAGCAAGAATTCTAAACAGTACAGGCCAGGAGGCTCAAGGTTGGTTTCTTCAACAGAGTACCATCATGTAGCACCTGCCATCTTCGTCCTCACTTCCTGCATGCCTGTAGAGAGAAGCCATACCAGGAAAAAAAAACCTCACAGTACACGCACAAGGGGCCATAATGAGTACCTCGTCTCCTTTCTTGCATCCAATAACTAGCAGGTTTACAGACTGCTGCAACAACGAAATTATATATGAACACTATGCAGTGGTTAAACCTTATCTTACAAGTACTACCGCATGAGGAATTAGGGCCTTCTTGCCGCCCCTCCCAGAACATTAACAAGCTAGGTCAGTTTGGATGAAAGCAAAAGGGTCACAGCAGGCATATTAAGAAAATGTGCACATTCAGCAGCAAAGAATAAAACGGCCCCAACATTATCACCCCCACCACCTGCATAATACCCGAGAAATAAAGGGCTAAAAAAAAATTGCACATTGCACAGCAAATTCTACACAAGGACTCAAGTCATGCGTTTTCAGCAGCTTGCCTGGCTTCAGCATCCTGCCAAAGAGGAAACAGGTTCAAAACACGTAAAACCGCACCAAAGTACACGATGTATACAAAGAAGCTACCAGGACTTCGTTCTTTACATCGTTTCTTTTTGGTGCCGTTTTTCTTGCTTTACATTACCACTGCATCTGTCTCACTGCTCACCGTTTCAAGAGGCAAGGTCCTTCGCTTTTCCTTTGAACAAACGGACTAATTCTCCCCCCTCTACACGCAGCCCCACTGGGGTACACACCAGCAGGCGGGGCCAGTGGTGGGTGCGAAGTAGCTAGGCGGGACAGCGGCAGGTCGCGGAGAAAGCCCGACTCGGTCTCTGGTGGGGAGCTGCACATGTCATCCAGGTTGGCCACGGTGTTCAGCCTGTCCATGTGGCTCTTCATCCAGCCAGGCATCAGGGCCCTGCGGCCTGGAATCTGCTGGCCAGCCTCGGTGCTCATGTTTGGCGTGCTGTTAATGCTGCGTTCAAAAGGCACTCTTCGTTAGCACGCACGCAAAGCTGAGGCCCGCAACTTTCGGATTCCAAGAAACGCGCGCTACTTCGGTACATTCGCGAGATTGCAAAAATTGCACACTATTCTCGGAGCGCACGTGCCGTGCAACATTTGCAGGATTACAAACACGCCTTTCAGCAATGTTAACTAAGCAATACCACACTCTTCGCACCTGTCTGCGCAAACCCGACATCGAGTGCAGTAAAGAGGAGCCCGGGCGGCCAGAACACCTACCGTCGGAGTGAATGAATTATTCTCCTATATGCGGCAAATGAAAATGAACCGTCATACCAACCGAAGTAACGTGAACCTCAAGAAAGAGAAGCCAGGCGTCTCACATCACTTGCATACGTGCACGCACGTATGCAACTGCGCACTTATAACCTTATGTGAAGGTCAACAGCATATGTGCCACAAAACTGGCGTGCTAGTTAGGCCAAAGACGCCTAGCTTCGTTAGTTCTACAATGAAACACGATATCACGGTCTGCGAGGGTAGCGAAGGAATCGAGTTACAGCCCATATGCACATTTACGCTATAATCACGTAGCTAAAGTTCTCACATTGATATCTTGCCATTGCCTAGCAGTTGTGCCGCTCGTTATGAAAACATTACTCTTATCAGCACCATAACACGCGATGCAATAACGTCAGTGGAAACAAAAAACGGAACAGCGAACACTTGCTTATCTTCTTATGCGAATGGAATGGAAGATTAGGGTTACGAAACAAAAAAAATTAACCCAGCTAAGAATCCCCAGCCAACAAAATCTGCGACAAATGGGGCCTTTCTCAGTACTCACCAATGTCTTGTGGAGGTGATACATGCTTGTCTACCGGTAAGGCTTCATTATTTGACGAGGACTTCTTATTAATTTGACGAACAGCATAGCCAGGAAGTTACCCGAGATTTTTCGATTGTCGATGGCAATTTATGCGCCGCAAAGGTGGCAAAGGCGCACAAGGTGGCACACTGCGCAGCATACGCGACTCTCTTTTATTGTTTTAATGCCAGTAAAAAAAAGGAGCATTATATGCTTACAAATAACTCCACAAGTTTTATGAAATAAAACTGCTTTGATGTCATACTAATATAAATTTAAAAAATTTGTGCGCGCGTGTTGACGTTGGTGGCGATCAGCGGACCGCGATATCCATGGAAGAAAAATCAAGCAGCATGGTCTGGCAACGTCCGCGTCACGTGGGCGGAGCTGGGTTCAGTTGCGCCAATAGAGAACGGCGCAGACAGCGCGGCTGTTTCGAAGTGCTCAAAGGAGCATGTCAATCACCCCCGTTGGATTAGGCAGAATGCTTTTTACTGGCGACTGGTATGCCTCTTACTAGAGCCTTCATAATACATTTCTTTCACGCATGTGCAACTTTGTTTACGGGAAGAGTTCCGTTCGAGCAAGCGGTGGCGAGCGGTGACGAGCCGTATTTGCAGGCGGGTTCGCCCAGAGTTCATGGCGGTGAGATGTTTGAGTGGCTTCCCCTGGCTAAGGTGGCACCTTACCCTGGCCACCCTACCCTGGAACTGACGTCGTTAGGGACTCGCGCCGCTGTCGTCTGCTACGCTCGCACCCTGCTACACTCCCGCCGCTGTCGTGCGCTTGTGACGGGCAGCAGTGCCTGTGCTAGAAATCGCCCGCTTTGATGCTCTAGTGCAATAAAAAGCTCATTTCCAGTAGTTCAGTTATTTCGATAATTTCTGACACCCGTGAATAATTTCAAGCTGTATCCCGTACAAGTGCACAACACACGAGCAGAGAGCTTTCCTAGACCATCGCTTAGAAGATCGTGTGTAACGCGTCCTTTCTAACTTATTTGCGAATTTCAGTGCTCAGAGCTCCTTGACAAGCATTCAAAATGCGTAGGCTTCCCTGAAGTATTTTTGAGATGCTCTTATGAAGACTCAACGGTCTAATGCGAAGCACCAAGTAGCGGGTAGCACACGCGCATTCCACAACAGGAAATAAGACGGCTCTTTTCTATTTCCTTCGCTGTCGTTGACTTGTATTAGATGAATGTTTCTTCTGTGCCCAACGCGTTAATTTTTGCACCGTACCAAACGTCTTATTAGGAGGTATCGGGATGTTTGGCAGGTGGACATTTTATTCGGGCTGTAAGGCATACACTACCGTCTTCAGAAATTGGATTTCGTTATGGCCGCATACAAGAAGGTGCATATGCACAGCGTGCGTTGTTTATTCGCATGAAAATGCAGTGATAAGGTTCGTGCTACACCACCGCTAAACGGCGGAGACAACGTTGTCGAGTACTCGAAGGCGGCTTTTGTGCCCCGAATTTCGATCGTAACCGTCGTTATTGCAACGAACTGAATCTCTACCTGAACAGTTATGACATGAATACGGTGTCGAAGGCTTGATCATATACTCGATAAAGAACGCAATAGATCGTATACGTGCCGGTTTTCAGTATAACAAGAATCGAAACCGTTGAATACATGTCCCAGCAGCTCTTTATTGTTTTTTTTTTATTATTCAGTACCCACAGCGCCTGTGGCATTACAGTGGGGGGGGGGGGGGGGGTACAAGGAAATATACACTAATCAATGCAAGGGATTTAACAATAAATGCAGAGTCAAACTTAAACAACATACACAACTTGAATGTTACAACAAATTGGGTCATAACATGGAAAAAAATGCATCGTTAGACATGACTGTCACAGTATCTCGAGGTAGCCGATTCCAATTCGACATGGTCCTGGGGAAAAAAGACTTTCTTAGGACATCTGTGTTACACTTCACTTCTCTTACCTTATTCCCATGATCCAAGCGTGAAGAGACATAATCAGGCCTAAAAAAGTATTTTTCTCGCTCTATGCCAGTCCTGGAGTGAAAGATATTATGAAATAACTTCAGCCTAAGAGCCCTTCTACGTTCTTCTAATGGTTCCCATCCAACAATCTCTTTCGCACGCGATACACTGAAATTCCTAGTGTAATTTCGGAACACAAAACGGGCCGCT
Source organism: Haemaphysalis longicornis (assembly GCF_048455015.1). Lineage (NCBI taxonomy): Eukaryota > Metazoa > Arthropoda > Arachnida > Ixodida > Ixodidae > Haemaphysalis > Haemaphysalis longicornis. Next base: position 458,735,849 of record NW_027526203.1, on the reverse strand, counting down.
AAATTTTGCACTCTTTCTAATTTCTGGATGTCATTCTTTAGCCAAGGGTCCCATACAGTGCAAGCATAATCAAGAATAGAGCGAACATTCATAATATACAGTAGCTGCTTAGTTTGGATAATGTTTTGTATTGCGTCGCAAGAATCCTAATACTCGACATGCCTTGGCTGAAATATATTCAATATGGCGGTGCCACGACAGAGTGGAGGTAAAGAAAACACCAAGATACTTGAACTCAGGTACATGTGAAAGCTGCTCAGAGTTAATTGTGTATTTAACTTGATGGGGAGTACGTTTTCTTGAAAAACATAAATGTACAGTTTTCTGCAAATTTATACGCATACCCAATTTTTTTGCACCACTCTGCAACCCTATTTAGGTCATCTTGCAAGGCAAAACAATCACTCGTATTATGAATAACTCTATATAACACGCAATCATCAGCGAATAATCTGACATGAGATGAGATGTGAACACTTAGATCCTTTATGTAAATTAAGAACAACAGAGGGCCCAAAACAGATCCCTGGGGTACACCTGATGTTACTTCTATCTCGTGCGAGTGTTGACTGTTTAATACTACTTTCTGGTGCCTTGAGGTTAAATATTCCTGAATCCAAGAAATAACTGATTTATTCAAATTATACCAAGATAACTTTTGTATTAACAAATCATGCGGAACAACGTCAAAAGCTTTTTTAAAATCCAGGAAAACTGAATCAACCGAGCAGCCGTTATCTAATGCACTTGCTACATCGTGAGTAAGCTCTGTTAGCTGAGTAACGCAGGAAAAACCGGTACGAAATCCGTGTTGACAAGGGCTTAGCAAGGAGAATCTGTTTAAGTGATTAATAATGTTAGTAAAGAGTATATGCTCAAATACTTTGCACACAATACTTGTCAAGGAAATCGGCTGGTAATTGCAAACTCTGTTACGGGGTCCAGACTTGTGCACAAGAACAACATTTGCATCTTTCCAATCTTCAGGTAAGGCACTTTCTTGTAAGGACTTGTTGAAAATAATGCAAAGATACTTCGAAATTGACTCAGCGCACGGGGACAGTAATGCAGCCGGTAAACCATCAGGTCCACAAGCCTTCCCTACATCCAATCGCTTCAGTAACATTTCAATTCCTCTCCGATCTATTTCAATGTCTTCCATGGGTTGGCCGCCCATTTTGCCGTAATCCATGTTTACAGTATTGGCACTTCCACGTGCCGAAAACACGGAAGCAAAGAACGAATTAAAGCAGTTTGCTTTGGCAAGGTTGTCATGAACAATGCTGCCGGAGAATCGATACGTGGTCTTAATTTTGATGAGCTTCCAGAACAACTTAGGTTGGCTTTTAATACGCGAGTGAAAAGAACCGAAAAATTTGTTCTTAGCCTGTTTCACAGCAGTTTTCATTTCTTTTGTAAGCTGCCGCAATTTAAGCGTTCTTTCGGTTGACCGACTGGTTTTGTATTTTGCATAAGCATACTGCCTTCGTTTGGCGATTTTGCGCACTTCCTTTGTATACCACGGTTTATTTTTGCAGCGACGTGACGTCATCACCCATGATGGCACATAACGTTCGCGAAGCTCATAAATTTTACTTTTAAATATGTGCCACAACGCGTGTACGTCACATGTTTCCGATAAGGTTTCAAAAACGGTAAAATACGCCTCTAATGCTCGGGATATATCATGTATACGGGCCTTTTTGTAACTATATACGCGGCGTTGGCCGCTATCTGCAATTTTAGCGTATCTGAGGTCCATGGTACAAACTATAACATCGTGATCCCCTATTCCTGGCACAACCACCGTAGACTGTGCGGCCATGGGAAAGTTTGTGAAAACGAGATCTAATATATTGTTTCCACGTGTGGGTTGTAACACCAGCTGAGTCAATGCAAAGGAGTGGCATATCTTTATCATTTCTTTACTTGATGCATTTCCCGAGGTTTCAGTATTGTGTGGCTGCGACCAATCGATTTCAGGCAAATTGAAATCCCCTCCGACGACTAAGTCATCGGTGTCCATGGTCTCGATAGAATCATGCAGGTCACTAAGCACTTTCACAGGGCTTCCAGGGGGGCGATAAAACGAACATAACGATAAAGATTTTCCATTCTTCAGTCTAACTTGAGCCCAAACAGACTCGCTTTGGCCGACCTGAACTTCCAGCCTCCGGGAGTCAACTGTTTCGTGAATTAAAATAAAAACGCCTCCTCCACGACTACCGCGATCTTTCCTATAACAAACGTAACTCTCGGGAAATACTTCATTATCTCTTACGTCGCCGTCCAACCAAGACTCAGTTCCAAGAACTGCACTTGGCTTAACCATTTCCAGGAGACTGGAAAACTCGTCTGTCTTATTCAGAATACTTCTGCAGTTTACTGCAAGTACAGTGAAGGGGGAGGGTTGTGGGCGTAACTGTCAGGCGGATGGTACAACCCTCTGAAGTGACTCATCATACATATACTTCTTTTTGTTTAAATATAGTGTGTCATACTTAAGGGTTACTTTATCGCCATCAGTTCGATGAACCTTCGCGTACTCCCACAGCTGCTTCCTTTTGTTTCGCACATTTTGTGAAAAATCTTCCGATATGCTGAAATCAGTTTCCTTTAACTTTTTTGCATTTGCCAGTACCTCTTGCTTGTCTTTGAACGTCTTTTCCAACCCCTTCAGGCGTAAAAAACAAAGTGGAGCCCGCCCATTAACTAGCTCGATTTTACTGTTCAATAAAGTTTTCTCCTCCTCCTCCTCCTCCTCTTGAGTGCAGTTTTACTATAACGCATATCTGAATATTTTGGAAGATATGGCTGTGGTAAATGTACCGAAATATCCCTCCAGGTCTGAACAAACATAGTGTTACTGTATTTTTATTATAGACGTCACTCGTTTTGCTCATTAAGCCTCCATATAAACAGTTTAGAAGCCTGGGATAAAACTCAACCTACATTTTTTGCGCCCCATAGTGCATGTCGGCCTCATTCCACGCCATGACAAAATAAAGTGATGTGATACAATACTTTGGAGTGTTCGGCAAGGTTGCAAAAGCTGTTTTACCTTACACACTATTACCGCGAATTGTAATGCATTCTGCCAAAGCCGACAGCGCCTAAGGCCGAGAATTTCTTTTAGATGCAACGCATCTCTTTAAAGGCCGACCTCCATGCAGCGAAGTTTCTCGACGGACGCCGCGGTTTGACGCGCCGCTCAGTTTTCGTCCACCCCAACCTCCATGAAACGTGATGCGGCGAACGCCGACGATGTAAGACAGGACAGGAAATACAAGGAGGTACAAGGCTGTGATTGGCTGCGGCCTCAAAATGCAGTTTGCCGCTTCCGGTCGCGTTCGCCGCAGCGCGTTCGACATCTAGCTCGCGTAGGTCGCCGGCGAACAGCCGTATTTTCGACGCCGGCGGCGGAGCGGCCGCCGCCGGGCGACGTTCGCCGCCTTTTCGCCTACATTTCGCTGCATGGAGGTCGGCCTTAACTCGCCTTGTCCCGCGTCGTTGTCGTGGCGTAGTCCGCATCCTTCCCCCATTCTCCTCGCCGCGGCAGCTGCGCGCTCCGCCGCTCTCACCGCAGCGCCATCTGTGCGTCAGCGCGCAGCTTGCGCTCGGCTGCGCTCGCTCCCGTCGCCGTGCCAGCTGTGCGTTAGCGCGCAGCTTGCGCTCGGTTAAAAATTTACACCATCTTCCCGCGAGGGGAACCATGGGGTAGATGCGACGCATCGGGGGTGAACATGCTGCGTAAATAGGATACACAACAACAGCAATCCACACGCTGACATCGCTAACACAACGGAAACGGAACGGCAACCCCCGATGCGTCGCATCTGCCCCATGGTTCCCCTCGCGGGAAGATGGTGTAAATTTTTGGTCTTGTGTTTTCGCTGTTGTCGGTTGTTAGACTCTTGTCGTTCCCTTTGTTCGTTGCTCGATACAGAAGCTGACGCCTAGCTCCAACTATTCGAGCTCCGCACAGGACCGGCTTCGCAGAAATGGGGCGACGCCGGCAATGTTTCTTCCGGAGCGGTATCAAAAACTATACTTTAAAACACGCCTTCAGCTAGTGTATGTGATTTTAGTTTTTTTATCATGATAAGAAGTTGCGCATACACAAAATCGTTGCGTACAAGCATCAAAAGTCAACTGCGCGCAAAGAAACAGTAGGGAGAGCGAGCCCCAGTGAAACGGAGGAATCTTTTTTTTTTGTCTTTATTTCCTTTTTTTAACATTTTTACAAGTTAGCGATGTATTAAAAAGCGCCTGCCATGTTTTGGCTGGCGGAAACTATTGTAAACATCAAATGATGTGGTCACGAGGCCAGCGAGTGTGTGCGTACGTACGCCAAGGTCACGGGACCAGCGTCTCAAGGAGAGATAGCGTCCGAATTCATTATGGATGAAGCTGACGCCGAGGACGCGGCCAGGGGCACGGAGAACGCCATGGAGGAAGAGATGCGTCCTCCGGTGCTGCCGGAGCCAAAAGAGAATCTCCAACGGCAAGAGGACCAAGGGCCACCAGAAAATAAGGAGGAACGTCCAGGTGTAGCTGGTGTTTCGGACCCGGGGCAAGGCCACGGGGGAGACGTCAGCTCAACACCTGTCACCAAGTTTGAGGATGACACAGACGCCATGGATGCGAAATCAGCGGGCGTGAGCAAGCGTCTGCGTGACAGCAACGGGGACGGCAACGGAACGCCGGGGCTGGGAGAACCGCCTGCAAAGGCGGCCGCTCAGCGACGGCAGACGACAAAGCTCAAGTCCAGCGTTGAGACTGAGCGGCACAAAGGAACCGGTCAGCTGACTTGAGTGTCCCTAAAGGGTGTGTGGTGGTGGCGGGATGGAGGAGCAACGCGCGTTTGGTGCACCTGCTAAAGCATGAAGGCTGTACCAAGCTACCGCCCGGGAGCTACTACACCGCATTCTGGAGAGCGCAATGCAGAGTGCCCTCGTGCACCCCGTCCAAGGTACTCGGTAATGACGAAAATGAACAATGTGAGCGCTATTGGAGGTCTACTGCCACGCCTTCGGAGTAGTACCAATTTGAAAAATGGTTAAACTTGAACGGCCACTTCATATTGGCACCTTAAATGTACGAGGCCTTGGTAGTCGGCGAAAACAGTACCAACTGAATCGCCTGATAAATGAAAAGGAACTAGATATTTTGGCTGTGCAGGAGACCAAAATTGGGACTGAGGAAGGTACTGATGGCATGGTGCGCCCCTTCGCAAATCTTTTCAGTGTGTGTGTCAGTCACTCGGTCGCTCCATCGGCAGGGTGCTGTATTTTTGTTAAAAACGCCATAGGCATTGAAATTGAAAGTGTCATGTCCAGCGACAATGGCAGGCTAGTTCTTTGTGATTTTTCTTTTTCAGGCGGTAAATTTAGAGTAATGTGCATTTACGCCCCTAATCCTGTGAACGACAGGAATCAGTTTTTTGAAAGTATTTCTAACCATCTGAAGTGTGATAGGAATATCATTCTTTTGGGTGATTTTAATTGCGTGTGCACACGGGAAGACCGCGTAGGATCGGGGACTTGGAACGATAAGAGTGTAGAGACCCTTATTCATATGCTAAATGAGTCTGATGTGTCAGATGTGGCCCACTGCTCGGGTAACACGAGCACGGTGTGCTACACGCACTTTCAGGGAAGCAGCCATGCGCGCCTAGATCGGATATACGTCTCCCTGGAGCTTTTGTCGACGTGCAATAATTATGCAGTCGACCAGGTATCATTTAGTGATCATTGTCTTGTCTCCCTTTTTCTAGGGGGGAAGGGGAAGGGGTGCAAGAAATTTAGTTGGGAGTTGCGGAAATTAAATGCTAAGTTACTAAAGGACAACACTTTCAATAGAACAGTGGAGGAGATTTTCGTTAAGTGCAGAGATGAAGTTGAAATTGGGTGGGGAGGAAAATGGGAGCTTTTCAAGCAGGACATAAAAATGAAGGCCATTGAAAGAGCGGTCTGCATTAAAAGAACTGAAAAGGAGGAAGAGGATACCCTACGTACGTCGCAATCTCAGTCGTATGGTGAAGCTAGAGTGCCAGATGCCAGGATTGTTCGGCGACGATATCGCAACCATCAAAAGCAGGCTTGAGGCGATCGATCAGGAACGCTACAGGGGGGCAACAATTAGAGCACGTGCAGAAAGGTTGCTGGCAGGGGAGGCGCCCACAAAGCGCGCTTTAGAAGATGAGATGCGTTATGTGAAGGCCAACAAAATTGAACAAATAACATGTCAGGGTGTTGCTATGCGCGAGGAGGAACAAATAAAAAGAGAGTTTGTGCGGTTTTACACAGAACTTTTCAGCCCTGCAAGTCCCAAAGTAGATGTTTTTGAGCGAGAGTTTCTTTCACTGTTACCAGTGTTAGATGAAGAGACTAGGCAAATACTCGAAGAACTCATTTGTTTGAAAGAAGTGGAAACAGCAATTGATGATTTAAAACATGGGAAAGCGCCGGGTCCGGATGATATGGGTTCCGACTTGTATAGAATCAGAGGAATCAGACGACAAATGCGAGAATCCGACGTCACGATGATGATGATGATGATTAAAGGCCTCTCCTTTGAATCGGGGTGATGGCGTGCGCCATCTAGCCTATCTTAGTAGTTTGAATTTAAATTTAGACCCTCAACTCGGATTTCTTTTTAATTCTGCCCTGCCGCTACCCCTGGCTGGGATGTTATTTTATCGACTTCCCTGTTTTTTTTCCACCAATACTCTAGCCGCTGCTTAGTAATACCTACTGCTGACCAGTTAATGCTTCCATCTATTGCGAAGCCCAGTGCCTCAGGAAGTAGGACTTTCCTCCCAATTCTAGCTAGCTGAATCTTTTGACATTCTATTACTACGTGGTCGATTGTTTCTTTATCTCTGCCACATACAACAGATGTCTCATCCTGGGACGAATATTTGCTCATGTAAGTTCGAGTTCTCAAGCAGCCAGCCGGCGCCTCAAAGAGCAACGCACTACCTTTATTGTTGTCATAAAAGTTCTATTTCCGGATCTCTTTTTTGCTTGCTTTGTAGATTCCAGCGATGCCTTCTTTTCCATCCTCTCTTTCCACATGAGCGTCTCTGTTTCCTTCACTTGCCTTTTAACTGCTCCCCCTTGTTTATTAGCCGCGGTCAAGGTATATTTAGTCGCCAGCTTTCGCGTCCTCTTCCGCCATTGGGTGTCCACACTTTTAAGGTACACGTACCTGTGCACTCTGGCTGCCCAGTTCTTCTCATCTAAATGTCTAAGCCGCTCCTCAAAACGTATTTTACTTTGCGCTTCCCTCGCCTCAAATGAAGCCCAACCCATACCGCCTTGTACCGCCTCATTTGTAGTCTTACTGTGAGCTCCCAGTGCTAATCTGCCGACTGCCTTTTGGTTAACCTCCAGTCCCGATAGGATATCGGACTTTAAGCATAATACGGTATTAGAGAACGTGAGCGCCGGCACCATTACCCCTTTCCTCGTACTTATTGTAACCCCAAAGTGCTCTATGTTTCATTACTGCTGCATTTCGTCTCCCTTTCAGTTTGAGGTGTTCTTCATGGGCATTCAGGTAGCCTTTTCCTTCATTAAGCCAGATCCCCAAGTATTTGTACTTATTTACTAATAGGCCTAGGTACGTTGCCTCATCACCACAAATGTCGGCCAGTTTTTGAAGGTCTTCCGCATTATCTGCCAGCAACACTATATCGTCCGCGTACATCAATCCCGGAATCCGTTGCTCCACCAACTCTCCATTGCTTCGGTACGACAAGTCAAAGCCTAATCCACTCTCCTCCAATCGTCTTTCCATTCCTCTAATGTACAGTCTGAACAGCAATGGCGGAAGGGGGCACCCCTGTTTTAAACCTCTTCGAATGTACACGGGCTCTGTGCCTGTACGCCCTTCCCATGTAATATGCGCCTTGTTATCCTCATATATTGCCCTTAGCAGCCCCACAAAATCTGACCCAATCCCCTCTTCTTCCAGTATATGCCACAGCACTCCCCTATCTACGTTGTCATAGGCTCCCTTTATGTTCAGAAACAGTAGCCATGTTGGTCTGCCCTGTGCTGCCGAAATTTCGATGGTCTGGGTTATTACGAAAATATTGTCTTCTAAGCGTCGACCCGGCCTAAATCCATTTTGCAGTTCCCCTAAAATACCGTTACTTTCCACCCACTTCAACAACTCGACTTTGATGGCTTGTATAGCTAATCTATAGAGCACTGACGTGACTGTAATCGGCCTGTAAGAGCTCGCCTTGTCCTTCTCTCCCTTGCCTTCATAGGCGTGCGCAGAGTTATCGTTTAGGGGGGGCAAAGTCTTACCACTGCGCCCCCCCCCCCCCCCCCCTTACAGCAACTCCCGACCTCTTCCCACTGAAGGCCTAGCGGTCCGAATGCAGTGCAAAGAGGGATGGTTATAAAATTTTTATTTCAATGCGATGGAATTGCAACACACGAAACCTGAGCAGGAATTTTTACTTTCATGTGTTACATCGGCAAGGTATGGGGCAAATTTGGCGCCCCCCTTCAGATGATTAGGGGGGGCGGCCGCCCCCCTTGCCCCCCCTGTGCGCACGCCTATGCTTGCCTTTATAAATCAAACTCATTCTGCTTTCGCGCCATTGCGTGGGAATCCTCTCGGATGTTATAGCGCGCTCGATGGCTCTATAATACGCCTCGAGCTTCGCGATCGCTGCGCCGCCTGCCGCCGCTTCTCCGCGGCGTTGACGGGATGTGCGCTGCGTGGCTGATAGGGGCTCATGCAGTTTTGGTTCTGTTTCGCTTCTTTTCGCCTGTTTTTTCATTTCGCCTGTTTTATGGTGACGTCTGTTAGCAAAGAGTACGTTTAGGTCACTGAAAAAGCAGCTGCGTCTTCGTAGAGCATGCGAACGCCAGCAAGAGCTACCCGGGGACGCGGTTCTGCGCGCATCGTCACCGTTCTTCCGGGCGTCAGCGACGGTAGCAGCATATCACCACTGTCACCACCAATACGCCAGTCACAAATGAATTCTACTGTCGCCTCGTTTAGACCTGATACTGGCACAGTGAGAGGTTGGCTTCATTTTGCAGCGTGGGCAACGAATGCGGCTTCGTTTCGAATATATACGTCGCAGAAAAATGTGTTTCGGGGATGTGATTAGCCAATCGCGGACAATAACTTATGCCTTGTATAAGAATATAAACCATGCGAAAATGTTAAGTATATTCGTTAAATATGTGCCCACGCACGCCTTATAGCAAGAACCAAGACAATCTAATATGAAACCACGGAAAAATACATGCTGCGCAAGTGCGGAAGAAACATAATAGCTCTAACGGAAATGAAAAAAAAAATACAGTGCAGCTTCTGACATGCTAAAGACGTTCGTCGAAACTTAAGCCAGGTAGGGCTCACTAGACCAACGTACTACATGCGGAATGCACTGCTATTTCGCGAGACATAGGTGGGGGGTAGGGGAGGGGGACGCTGTGTACAAATGTAGAGCGGAATCAAGCAATGAACGTTTTAGTAATCACACACACAAATCTCGCGTTCACTGTCGTTTTGTTTTTCGACTTCAACGAACAGCTGATCGTTCGGCGGACGCATGTTTGGAAGTATACAGGGTAGGCTGTTCAACAATTAAGCGGTGAAAGGTGTCGTTGGAAGAGTGTGGTATCTGTGATAAGGCCCTGTGATTTCAGTTTGTGCTTTATTCTTCAGGCTCGTAAACACACACTGGCTCGTAAATGGTGGCGATCAATATCTGAGGTATATTATTGGCAAATTTAAAAATTAAGGTAACTGGCGTACTGTCAGGTATGAGTGTTCCGCTGAAAATGTAAGCGCACAAAACTGTTTTACATCGTAGTGTATACCCGTAGCATGAACATCTGAGGAACCGGTGGTTACGGAGACACTGCTAGTAAATTCAGGGCAGTGTAACTACAATCAGGTTCATGCATACGCCGGTTCCGCGACGCTGGCCTGTGACACACACCAGACCGAATATACCTCACTAAGATCGCGTCAGAAACATGTACACTCTCGTAAACACACCCCATTTGCGAACAGAGTGACTGCTCCCCATAACTATGGATTTACAACGCCCGCAAACGCTAAATCTCAGTCGTGAACATGCCGCAAAAGCAGCGGCGGCATTGGGGAGCGGGACGGAGACTCCCGCGCCTGCTTTCGAAACGGGCCGCTAAGGGGATTTCAGTGGCGCCCCTACAGGCCGCGTTCGAGGCGTATACAAGTGCGTCTTTCCCGCTGCTCCCAAATGGTTGATAATCTCTATCGGGATACCATCCGGTCCTGTTGCCGTACTTTTGGGAACACTGTGTTCTGCCTTTTTCCAGTCCAAAAATTTGATATTAAATTTTTTATCGGTCGCTCTTCTATTGGCCACATGTGTCCGGGTAGCCGATATCTCGCGTGTTCGGCCGAAAGTATTTGCTATGACTCCATGTAGGTATTTTAATGCGCTGTCCCCCAGAAGAACGTTACCGTCCCCGTCCTGTATCTGAGTCTGCACCTCTTTGTCGTTGTTCCCAATGCTTTTAAATGATTCCAGAATTTTTGGGGGGCGCTCTTATCCTTCTTACGTATACCTGATACCCATTTCTCACTCGCAGTTTTAATCTTTGCTTGTACTAGTTTTTGCACCTCAAATTTCTTTTCTCGGTACCGGCTCCACCGTAACTGCACCTCTTCATCCTGATATCCCATTCGTTTTGCCTTTCTGTGCAATCTAAAAGCCCGTTGTCGCTCTTCAATAGCCAGTTTAATTTCCTTGTCCCACCAGCTTCGTGGTTTCCTTTTACCCCTTGTGGGAACCCTTGTTTCCCTACGCCTCGTCTGTACATGTTTTCGTGAGCTGGGAGCCGCCATTTTGGGCAGCCGGCGCGTCACGTCAGTCGTGACCTCTTCGTGACCCCGTGCGCGCGCCGAACCGGCTCACCGCGAACGTGTGCGCGAGGGCGCGGGGGGAAGGAGGACCAGTTTGCCACCTTCCTTCGCGCCACCCTCTCCTTGACCTGGGGAAGATCTCCTTTCTCGTCCGAGCTGACCTGCGGGACGAACGAGCGCTCCGCCGGGGAGTCGACTGGGCGATTTGGTCGGAGTCACTAACAGTCGGAGACAGGAGCCACTGTCTCCCCGCGAGCGATAGTCGTGTTGTCTGGTATATACCCTGTATCTCTTTGGATCGCCGGAGCCTGTCTACCGCATGTGAGTACCCGAACCCGTGCGTGAGTCTTCGGATTCCGCAGGGCTAGTGCACAGCGCGTAGCGTTCTAGCGAAGCTAGCCGGGGTCCTCTGCTATTCCGTACGTTAGCCCACACCCTCCAGCGGTTTTGTTTCCTTACTTTGTATATTTCCTTCTGTATACAACTCACAACCTCATCATATTCCCACACCTTCGTGGGCTCGGCCTCTAATTCTCTTTCGATGCTATTGACGATGTCTGCTACCTGCTTTTCGCTCAATTTCGGGAGCCCAACCTCCGGTGTTTCCTGCCTAGCCCCTCCACTGTCAAATTTCAGGATTATACGCCTGTGGTCGCTGCCCAGGCTGTTTTCTCCTTCTTCATCTACCGTCATTTGGTTCAACCGCTCGTACGTGTGCTCCGAGACCAGGCCGTAGTCTATGCAAGATCTGTCTATTGCCGCTTTGCCACGTTATCTGCCCGTCGCATTTATGCTCCCGGTTAACTATTACCAGTTGCTGTTCTTCACACATATCTAGAACCATTGAGCCGTACGGCTCAATGGTTCTAGATATACGAACTATAACGTTATAGTCCGTATATCCATCTAGATCCTCAATGTGGGCATTTAAGTCGCCTACTATATATCACCTCGCCGGATTCTTTAAATTTATTTATGTCCTTCCTGAGGTCCACCAACTCTTTATTTTGTTCTCTGGTGTCATTCCCTGTCCACAGATAGGCCACTCCCAACCGCGTGATTTTTCCTCCCACCGTTTCACAAACCCATAAGTGCTCCTTACATCCCCGATTCTCCCTTTGCCAATTCCCTCCTCGCCTAATCAACATGCCCACGCCCCCACCTTTCCTCTCTCCCGCTGCCCTGTTGCACCCCACCCATACGTAGTCATCCATCACTGGTGGCTCCTCCATATCTCTCAGGTGGGTTTCAGTCAGGGCGTACACGTCAATTTCTTCTTTCTCGAGTTGGGTTTGTATCTCAATCCATTTTTCCTGCTTGCGGCCGCCTTGCATGTTTATATAACTAATTTTAGTTCCGCCGTTTATTTTCCTTTTCTTTGCTTTACGTTTCCGCCGCCGTGCCTCAGTGCCCCCTCCCTCCTGCCCTTCGCTGCCGCCTCCACTCAGTCCGCCTTCTTCTTGAACGTTCGGGGCCCCTCTAAAAAAGCCACTGCGCGGGCTGCCAGTCGGTGCCCTACAGGCTCAGCTAGACGGCCACTGAAGTGTATGCCGTCGAACACAAACGCCCCGTTGCGGCCTGCACGGACCAGGTCCCGGTTAAGGTGGCTAGAATGGGGAGGTGTGAGTACCGGCGGAGGAAACGTGACTCCACAGCGCGCAGATGCCACGGGCGGCGCTGTTGACCAAGGCGCGGTACGGACCAAGCGGTACGGAAAGTCGGTAGGGGAAGGCGGGGTTTACACAACAGTTAAAGAGCAGGTAAAGGCAGCAGAGACGACGAAGTGGGCACAGAGAATGGAAGCGAAAAAAACCCTGGAGACTTATAGGGCAGAGAAACGGGAAATTAAGAAGGAGGGATTCTACGGCAATACGAGAGGCAGTGCGTTGCTCTTCGAGGCACGGGCAGGGTGCCTAAGAACCCGGGTATACACGGGTGGCTACAGGCAGCAGGATGAAACGTGTGCATGCTGCGGCAGTGATCGGGAAACTATAGACCATATTGTCAGGAGCTGCACCGAGATACGGCCACCGCGGGGTGAGGGGGAAACGACGCTGGCGGAGGCTTTGGGATTTGGGGCGAGGGGGAACCTCAACTTTAGGGCCATAGAGGTGACGAAGAGGCGACTGGAGTGGTGGTGGAGGAAAAGTAGGGAAGGGATGGGTACGCAGGCGGAGTAATCATGCGGACGAGAATTTAGAACAGCGAAGGGGGAAAATAAGGGGGGTGGGGGCGATGAGTTTAAAACAGAAAAGAGGGAGAGATGGGAGGGAGGAAGCAAATCTATAGGTTAGCTGGGAGTAGGGCAAGTAAACGTAATAAAACAGGCAAGTCGGTTGCTGACAACCGACGCCCCGATTCAAAGGGAAAGCCACTAATCATCATCATCATCATTGGTAGGAGGCGGTAAGGTGCGCGGCTGGAATGAGCGCACCGCCGGCATCGCGTCGGCTGCATTTCTACCATCAAGGTGAAAACTAACCCGTTGCGGTATCGCGCGCTTTCTGGAAGAGTAAAAGAACGAATATTTATCACTCAAAAATTTTTGTCAGCCCATTTCATTGCACCCGTGAAGTGTAGTTTTATGGGCCCAGTTCGCATTGCAGTTTCAAAAGCGTTTGCGCATTACGTGAAGTGGCTCCGGGTTCTATTAAAAAAAAAAAAAAGCTTGGGCTTGTATAATATGCACTGACACCACCCGGTACACGGGCGCCATGCATTTCGCCTTCCTCGGTATACCGCCGCCATCTTCCAGATCGGCACTACCGTAGAGCCTGCGAACTGAAGGCGTCTCGACGGACACTGCAACGCGTTCTGCTACCCGACCGTAACAAACTGGCAAGCTTCCTTGAATTTTTTTTACAGGTGAAGAATTAAAAAAAAAAACAAGAATTTGTGAAATTCAGCCTACATCACGCAAGGCTTCACTGCATTCAGTTTCTTGTAATTACCTTGCTGCGCGAAGCGGAGGTCTCTTGATGTTTTCTGGTTGTTTGTTACTTCTGTGCCGCTGCCGGGGCTCTTCCTCCCAAGTGTGTTGTGTGAAAGCGCTTCGGACGCGGCTGGGCCCTGGCACTTTTTATGCAGAAATGCATTATAGTCGGGGGTTGTCGATGCCCGTAGGGATTGGCCAACCAAACCACCAGACAATCCATCACGAGATAGCTTCGCGTTCAACCACCATCGTCATCTTCCCGTAGGGGAACCGCTGAAGAAGAAGAAGGAGAAGAAGACCTAAAGGACAGGCAGTTCTGGTGTGTGAGGGGTAACATTTGTTCCTCTCGGCACTCACAGAAAAGAGGTGTACCACAGGGAGCTGTCCTTTCGCCGGTTCTTTTTAATATCCTGTTAAGCTCGGTCCCTATTGTTTCGGGTGTCCAGACTTATGTTTATGCCGACGATATCGCGTTTTTCGCGTCAGCTTCTGACATACACGAACTGTATGTATTAATGCAGTCATATCTGAATTCTTTAGATTCCTGGTTAGATAGCATCTCTCTCACAATAAATGCCAGCAAATGCTCTGTGCTAGCTTTTCAGTCCACTTTTTCCTTTAATATCACTCTCTGTTACCGTCAGCACATCATACCCCAGGTTGATTTTTTAAAATACCTTGGGGTAGTATACACCAGCCAACTTGACTGGAGTCCACATATAGAGCGTATAGCTACTAAAGGAGCACGTGCTGTTGGCATGTTGAGGCGCCTCAGCCATAGAAAGAGGGGAATGCGCCGTGAATCTCTTCTGATGATATACCGTATGTACGTGCGGCCTATTTTAGAGTTCGGGTGTGTTATATTCTCGGGTGCTGCTGCGTATAAGCTCCATCGCCTAGTTCTCCTGGAACGCCAGGCTCTTCGCTGCTGTTTAGGGCTACCTAAAAATGCATCTAATGCGTTACTTTATTTGGAAGCCCGAGTTCCTCCTCTGATACACCGCTTTAGAATACTCACTGTGGACACTTTCCTGAGAGCCTATGGCGCGGGGGTTAACAGGGCACAATTTATCTTTGTAGCTGAGCCAGCTGTGTTTTTGGCGGCCCAGTGGCCCAGGTCCTATCGACCGCAAGTTACTCTAGCACAAAGCTTGGTGTCTCCATTAGGGGTTGCGCTCAATAACGTACTTCCATCTCTTGATAGGGGTCATACGATAACGGTCAACTTCCGGAACATCTTTCCCCAAAATGCTAAAATGCTACCTGCCAGACTGCTCAATAGTATCCTACAAGATCATTTGGCCTCAATTCAGCAAGGTACTATCATATATACAGATGCTTCTCAACGAGATGAAAAATCCGGAATAGGTATAGTTTCCCCTTCCTTAAATTGGTACTTTTCGGTTCGTCTGGTGGATTTTATCCCTATATTCTATGCGGAATTCTTGGCAATTGTCTTGGCAATACGAAAGCTTGACATATCGGTGTCGTCTCCACTTATAATTAGATTCCCTATCCGTAGGCTTAGCCCTTTCTTCTCCGAAAGACTCACCTCTTCTACGGACGTTTCGATCCCTTCTACCACCTCATATTACTGAAATTGACCTTCTTTGGGTCCCTGGGCATGCGGGAATCACCTTTAATGAAACCGCAGATTCACTGGCAAGAGTAGCACTCTCCGGGCCTGTTGTCGATGTCATTGAGACAACGCCTTTATTAGCCGCTGTAAGATTCCGTAGATTGTTGAAGCTGCAAGGGCAGCACGAATCAGTCTTATTGTCAATGCGAGATTTTTCTCATCTAAAATTCTCCTGGAATCCGAATTGGTGCCCCTCACGCGACCTGGAGGCGATTGTAACGAGCCTTCGATGTCGTGTGCCCCGGTTGAACAGATACCTCCACAGGTCTCGTCTGGCGCAGACTGCCATGTGCAGTTACTGTAATGAAGAAAAGTCTGTCGACCATTTCCTTTTGTCATGTCGGCGATTTTCAAGCCTCAGACGTCAGCTCCTTGAAGTGCCGCTTCATCGCCTGGGGTTGGTATTATCAGTGCCGGCTCTTTTATCATTTGGGGCTTCAGAAACGGGATATTGCCGCCGGGATGTTTGTTCTGCTCTTCTGCGCTTCATTGAAAATTCCAAAAGATTTACAACCTAATTCGTATCTTGTTCTGGCTCCTCACCTGAGCCCTCCAAAAGCATCCATTTCTGATTTTTTTTCCTCCTCTCCCTCCTTCTTCTTCTTCCTCTTCTTATTTTTCTTTATTTAATTATTTATTTACTTATTTCCTTTTTTTTTTCAATATAACTAAATTCCAAACTCAATTCCTCCAACACAAGAAAAAGAAAAGCTTCCAAATTTTTATAATTTTCTTTGAATCATTCTAATTTTCTAATTTTCTTTGAATCTCATTCGAATTAACGACTGATGTTTGGACGATCCCCTGATTGGGTATGCGCCAATATACAAAGGAACAACAACAACAACAACAACAAGACAAAGCTGCGAAGAGGAGGGCTGCGTGAGTTCTGGCTACCGTTATCCTCCTCGGCCGGCGCATCTTCCCGATCTGAACCCGGTCGAAGAGCGGCTCATCGCGCCTCGACTCCCCTTCATGAGCATCAGGCGGCTGACTCGAGGCAACGGGCAGTTTGGAATCAAGGGACAGGCGGTGAACGTGCCCATCGACGTATCGAAGGTTGTGCGGTGCCTTCCTCGCATGGTACCCGAGGACGTTGCGTTCGACGTTCGCATTTCTGCATCCTCACAATCCCCCTCGGGGAGGTGCGGGGGAATTTTTTCAAGAAACGGCTCCGGCGTGTGGTTTGCCCGTCGGCCGACCAGGAGGTTACCGCACTGGCATCTCCGACCCCCCGTTGCGTCTACGCGGGCCGCTCTGTGCTCCGGAACCCTCGGCCTAGTTGAGACGACCTTCCCTTTTCCCCTGTTTACTTTAGTGCGTTTTGTCTAAACTACTTTCTTTACACGCATGGTTCTCCGAGTGCGCGTTTTCGAGTCGAAACCTTGTGTCTGTGTTTTTGGTCCTTTTCACTTTGGCGGGAACATGGCTGATTGGTGTTTACAAGCGTCTTCCTGATTGGCTGCGGGTGTGCCTTAGCCTTGTTCCCTAGCGTCCGCACTCTCCAGGATGCACTTTTTCCCCCAATACGTCCCCCACCGGACCGCTTGAAGCAAATATAACGCGGCCCCGCTGGCAGCGGAGAGCAGAGGGCAGCGGGGAGCGGCGGCCTGCACCAGGGCTCACGTCAGAAACTCTGCCGCTCGTCGTCGTACCCTCCCGCCGGGAGACCGAGATCCAGTCAGCCATGTCCCGCTAAGTACTCTTGATCTATCGACTGTCTTTCTCATCTATGTAATAAGTGTAATTGTTTCACGTTTGTATGTGCTAAATGTCATGAATGTCACCAGTAAATTAAACAAGTTAACTTTAAAACTTCTTCAACGTTTCGACTTCTTCACTGCAATCATCATGCTACAGTAGCGGCAAGTATGTGACCAAAATACGCCGTTACAGTATAAAGTGTATCCTCGTAATGCAATAAAACCTACAACAGTTGCCGTCAGGGCACCAGAATGCCCTGGGCAGGCAATCTGCGGCACATCACCCGTTGACTGCGAATTTCTGCCGCCGCTTTAGCATGCAAGAGTGTTACGCTGAATGCGCGAGTTAGCTTGTTTTCTTCGTTTGCTCCGTCTTCTTTGCTGTCGACTGCATCACGCCAAGAATGGGAGAACGACGCGAGACAGTCCACAACGCACGACAAAGATGGCCGCGGCAAGGACAGGGCGAGCGCGGGCAGGACGGCGCGGCCGGCTGCGGCTACCGCGCCTCGACGGGCAGCGGTACATTTTCCCTGGTGTCATCCGTGCGCAAGGGAGTCACGCGCGGCCGAAGAAAGGCGCCGCGGTACTCACACCTCCCCATTCTAGCCACCTTATCCCGGTTCAGGTTGACCACCTCAAACTTCATCGTTTTACCCAGGGTCCAAAGCTCCCTGTTTGCCGCAACCACCGCCCTTTCTACGTGGACCCCTTGTTTCTGCACCTCCGGCATCGTGCAAACCGCAATCTGCACATCCTCCGAGACCGCCCTCAGCTCGGTGGCCCCCTTCCCAATCTGCTTTGCGAACCCTCCCCCGCGTCCCTGCAACACATCGTTCACCCCCCCCCCCCCCCCTTCCCATTATCACTACCAAGCTGCGGTCCTCCATTCTATCCCACAGTTGCCCCTTTGATTGTTGCATTACTTCCCCGACTCTTTTTCCGGGAAGCTTGCTCACCTTCACGCGTCCGTCGTCTCCCACCCTCCCCTTAATCACCTCCCACCCTGGCCATGTTGGAGTCGCCGACAACGATGACTTGGCGCCTCCTCTCGCCTTTAACCGGCACTTTTGCAGGTGTTCGGGATCTACTGTCATTGACCACGGCAGCAAACGACCTGGCTGGCGGTCCACCACTTTCCGGCGAAGCCTCGGTGCTTTCTTTGCGACCCGAGTCCGTTCGGCGTTGACGGACACCGCTCTTGCGCGCAGCATCAGTCGCTCCCTGTGGCTCTGCGTTCTTGCCGGCGTGCCGCTCATCGTGCTGATGTCGCGCACTCACGTCGTCTCCTACCGTACGTCGGAGTGACGAGCTCTTCCACCCGCTTTTCCAACTGGGCCTGCCTTTCTCGCGCTTCGCCCAGCTCGGCCATCGTGCGCACCAACTGGGCGGTCTTCGCCAGTCCCTCCTTGTCAAGCTCGGCAACCCGCGCCTCGAGAGCCATCCGCGCTTCTCTCTCCTCCCTCAGGTACCCCTCCAGCTCCTCCACCCTAGCATTACACTGCTTCTCGAGGCGCTCGAAGCCTTGT
Organism: Haemaphysalis longicornis; assembly: GCF_048455015.1. Taxonomy (NCBI): domain Eukaryota; kingdom Metazoa; phylum Arthropoda; class Arachnida; order Ixodida; family Ixodidae; genus Haemaphysalis; species Haemaphysalis longicornis. The sequence continues at coordinate 458,717,153 of NW_027526203.1, read as the reverse complement.
CTTGTTCGTTCGCAAGGCCTACATTCGAAGGGCGCCTTCTTAGCGTCGGCCACACGCTCAAACTCGGTCTCTCCCAAGTAGCACCAGCGCAGGCACTCTTGGCCAGGCTGTCGGAACGAAATATTTTTCGTTTCGTTTTTTGTTTCGTTCCACAGAGAAAAGTTCCGTTTCGTTTTCGTTCCGGAACGAAAAATATAACGGTTCGTAACGGTTCATAACGGTTCGCGTTTGCGTAAAAAAATGAGAACAAAAATTAAAAAGAAAAACAAAAGGAGATGTTTATTGATTTTTGGTAAAAATTTAAGTTGATAAAGGGCACTCACAACTGCGCACAAAAACTGAAGCACTTCTTCAGACAAATCTTATGGCACTGAACATTACCTCAGAAGCGGAACGTCCTCAAGTGTCACAACTGCACACCAAATATCAAGCACTTTTTTAGACACATCTCAGGGCGCTGAACATGACCTCAGAAACTGCACGTCCTCAAATGTCACTCACAAGTGCACACAAAAATTGAAGCATTTCTTCAGATACATCTCACGGCATTGAATATGACCTCATAAGCAGCACGTCCTCAAGTGTGCTGGGGAAAGGCGAGACCTCTGGTCAGATAAAATAAACTTTAGCGACGAGAATTCCCGCTCCACGCTGGCCTCGGTGGCTGGAACACCAAGGGCTACCTGCGCTCGAAACGGGCGTCCATTCTTTGTGACATGCTTGATTCAGCTTTTCATTAGGCCGTCCTCTGTCATTTCAAGTGAAACGTTTCTTGACGAAGTCGGCTGAAGCATGCTTGATATTTCCACTTGCCTGAGCTTTGCAACAGAAGTCTTCATCCCCGCTGGACGCAACACGCTTTGTGGACACGGCTTTCTCGGCGCTCAACGTGTCGTAGACCTCTGGATGGCGCCGCACCAAATGCCGCTCCAAGATTCCACCGTGATCTCCAGAAACTACATGCTGGCAGTCGTTAATCTGGGACGTATATTTGTTCAAGATGCTTTCATAAACGAAAAATTTTCGAGCGCGATATGTTATGTCGCGCCCATCGTAATGTGGTGCGGCTACTGTTGTGCTGGAAATCAAGCTGTTGCACTCAAGGGCGAGTGCGTGTGTTCAATGTACCTTTGTTCCAGTACCGGTCCTCCGAGCGGTCGCCACGGCGAACCTAACGCGTGTCCCCATAAATGTGTGGCTTTCGGGGAACCCGTTCACGAAATATCCTGGTCCTGCACTACCACACGCACCCTACCCATCGTCACCCCTGCCTTTCACATGAATGTCACGGTAGCAGCCACACGCTCTTGTGACTAATCAGCAGTGGGCGCGAATCGCCGCTTTTTCTTCATTTTTTCATTTTCGTTGCGCGCCCTCACTGGAAGCCAATTACGTGCTCGCGGCATGGTCAGCCTCAAACATTTTTGCCCCTTTCCTTTGAAAGCCTTTTATGTGTGCACAAACGAACTCACTGAGAACTGTCCGAAAAGAGGAAATAAAAACGTACAGCCCTAGGAAGCATAGCCGCTCCCCAAGCAGCAAGCTCAGGGGGCACCATTTTGTTTGTTTCGCCAGGGGCTACTTCCAAGAATGGCGGCCGGCAGCCAAAGCATGCGGAGATCGCTACTGGGAAAGTTCCATTCAATCAGCCTCAAAGCATCTGCTCAAGAGCGCACGTACTCGAACGCACTTTGTACTTTAACCGAAGCCCGAAACGTTTTTTTTTTTTCGGTTTCGCTCCGGAACGAAATTATAAATAACGTTTCGTTTTCGTTTTCGTTTTTGTTCCGGCCAAAAATATCGTTTTTTTCGTTTTTCGTTTCCGGTTTTCGTTTCGTTCCGACACCCTGCTCTTGGCACTGCACTTGGTCTTCATCCCTAGTCCTCGGGGCCATCGTTCGGCCAACCCCTAGGTCTAAGTCGCCCCGTCACACAAACAAAGCCCGCTTAGAATTGTTTTTTTTTTTCTCCACTCGAACACCAAAAAGCCTGTCGCGTCGCCCCTGTGCTGTCACCCACGTTGCTCCTAATCCTCAAAACATCCCTATCGCTGCGCCAAAACAAAACAAGAAAAAAAGCACTAACTGCTACCACGTGGCTTTACTACTTGTTACATCTATATTCCTGTTAACTCACGCTAACTGCTCTTTTACCTGCTAACCTCTATTAATTAAGTCGAGTCCTACTTCTGCAACATTATCACAAACAAAAAAGGAACGAAAAAAATCAAAAACTTATCGTTTTCGTCTTCCGCGCCGTCACCTCCGCTGCCGATGCTGCCGACTCTACCCCTACCCTGAGCAAATCGAAGTACGAAGCAAATCGAAGTACCCTGAGCAAATCGAAGTACGAAGACGCGTTTCGCAGCGCCGCCCGTGGTCGAACTCTAGGTTCACCTCGTCGTCGCCGCTCGTGACGCCAGCGGCTGCGTGAGCATGCCCAACATGCATGCGGGTGGCTGTTATTGTGGAGCTGAAGCGTTTCGTGTAGGTTTGTTCGTATTAACATGTTGTCGCGGCCAAACGGCGCCCGTGTTCAACCTTCTCGTTTGAGAGTTCAGACGGTCGGCCACTCGCAGTCCGCTCAGCCGTCCACCGTGTGGATGCGCTTTGCGCTGGATCATATAGAAAAAATTTCTTTATGGCTGGATCGAATCGATCAGACCGTGGACTCGGTCCGTCGTGTGGATCAGCCTCTAGCTGTTACCCGACCTGCACGACTCGGTGCTTCCACCATTTGCACTCCAACACTGGCGAGACTAAAGCGTAGCTTAATTATTTAGTGGCTCTATAGGCGCGATAAAACAGGTAGAAACCACTCTGAAGCACATATGCTACTGACCTGGAACAGTGCGGAAAGCATTGCGGGGGGCGGGAGGAGCCGAAAATACCGAATTCGAGCAGGCTCTTTTCAACATGCAGAAACAAATACACACGTTTGCTTTCACGCCCCAACCACGGCGCCGTGCCACAACACTCGCATACCGGCCCGCAAATTTCTCTGCTTTTCAAAGACGCAAAAGTTCTAACGCCTCTGAACTCTGCGGTGTTTACCACTCGCCAAAAGAGGTACGAAAAGGCTGCAAGTAAGCCTACCGTCCCGCTATCCATATAGCTAATACAAAGATTACTTGCTTCTACAATTCAAACACGTTTATCCTCCCTGATGAGTCCCACGCTGTTCGTTGATTCGTACGCGCGCACGCTGACGCCACTGACCATGCAGGAAGCTTACTGACCAAAGAACAGAAGTGCACGGGCAGTTGTTTGCTGGCCCGCCGCCGCGCCCGCCGCCGCACTGGCCGCTCCGCTTCGGTTTTGCGACCCCGTCGCGCGACGAGTCGCGAAGTGCCGGCTCATCGCTTTGCGACGTCGCGCGACGTGCCAAGCCGCAAGTGGAGATGTGCCTGGCCACAGAGAAAACAAGCGCAGTAAAAAACAGAGGACATGACGTGGACGGGACAAGCGCAATATATCATTTATTAATCCTTATTTATAATTACACGCGCGCGTACATGATCGGACTATATAACTCTAGCTCAATACGGGCAGAACTCCAAGCCGCCATTCAATCCATGAGCGTTGTACATACAAACGCTTACGAAGGGCACTCTACCAAATATAATAAACAAATTTCATTCAGCATCTAAGCCCGGGCCTGTCCGCGCACACACATGCCCTCCCCAGGTTTGGAAATAAATGACAGGGCCCGCCTACGCTCACTCATGGATGCCCGGGCCCGAGCCGGGCTAGGTGTTATGGGCCCGGGTCGGGCTTGGCTTCGCGAAGTGAGCTCGGGCCAGGCCCGGGCCTTAAAGTCAGGCTCGTGCAGTGCTCTAGCCGGGAACCGACAGGGCAGGTGCGCATTCGTTCCGCGGGGATGGGCGCGCCCATGCCTCGCCGATCCCGCGCATTCATTCCGGTGCGAAGCGACCTCCTCGCCATCCCCGCGGGCGCATGCGCAGTGTGGTCCTTAACCCAACGCCGTAGCGTTGCGTACGCTAGCCGCTGTGCTAAAATTGTCCTTTCGTTACCCTTTGAGGGTCACGGCCGTACATGTACGGCATCGGCAAACACTTTCAAAATGGTCAATGACGTACATGTACGGCATCGCTTGTAACTTTAAAAAGTGCGCCTTTTTCGCCAACTTCTCTTGCTTGGCATGTGCTGCCACACTGCGAAAATACGTCCATTTTTTTTTTCTTGCGCCGATGGCTCTTCTTTTTATTTTTTTATGAGTTACTTTAGCGGCGCGCCGGCTATCGCTTGCGCATCCGCTAACGAGCGGGCGCGCTGGGTATTGCCCATTTTACGCCCACCGGGTACCTGGGCGCCTCTCGCTTCTTGCGCCTGCCACAGACCAAGGTCTCCTGCGAAACCGATGAGGCTCTTTTCTCGTTTTTTTTTTTTGTATTTTATGAGCGGTGCACCGTCTATAGCTCCCGCATCCGGCCGCGCGCGCCCGCGCGCGCCGGCGAGCGCCGGCGGGCGCCTGCGGGCGCGCAGCGGCTGGTTTCGGTATTGTCATCCGGGCGCTTCCCGCTTTTTGCGCCCTCGAAACTGATGTCTATCTGATTTTGATTCACTCAAAAGGTGCCGGCTTGTTACTCTCTCGTTTTTATTTAGAATTTTTCTTGTGTAACGCCATAATAAACCACATGTATGTAACAACTCAAATGATTTTTTTTTGCCACTTTACGGTCACCCAAAAAAATTTTTGATTATTTTTTCTCGATACAGATTCGTCCGTAGAATTTAAATCAACAATAAAAAAATCGACCCTGGGGGGACGCATTTGGCGAAAAAATTCGACCCTCAAAGGGTTAATATGTGCCAGCACTTAGACCTCACAGTTGTCCCTGGACAGTGAAAATTAATTATTACCACGTACACCTTCCGTTCCCTCGAAGCAATAAACTAATCCGCGCGCCAAATTATATTTCCTTAGTTCCTAAAAAAAATATTCCACTGATGATCGGCTGCAGCCACGTTGGCTGCCAGCCCGTGCAGTAAAAATGCCGAAAGTGGCGCGCCCAAGAAGAGCAGAGTAGAGTTCCTCTATATAGCTCCCGAAGCGGGAGCTATATAGAGGAACTCTAGAGCAGATGCATAGGAAACGTGGACGCATGTACTACCGCTGGGCGCCTGGGCAACATGAGAAAAAAAAAAAAAGGCGCAGCTTGCACTAGTGGTGCAAAGCTGGAGAAACAGCTAGCAGAGCTGGCGGCCCCTCTCCCTTCGTCGGAGACGCTGTTGCACCTCACATGGATTTCCGAACGTGCCGCTGGAAGTTCTCCATGACTGGCAGGCCCGTTAAATTTGTCCGCAGGCTTTCACACCTCTCCCAAAGTGCACCGCGTCAACGCGCTAAAATCCGCGGCAACCGGCTTCGCGAACTCGGCGCCTGTGCTCCCCACTTCAGGAGCGAACGCACGTGACCTGGCGAGGAGAACAGTACGCGAGAGATCACGCCACGAACGCTGGGCAGTGTGTTCTCGAAGGTCTATGTAATCGATGTGTCATCGAGCTTCGAGAACACTTCGATCGACCAGCAAGTTGGCTGACGCCGGGCGCCCCTCGTGAACAAGGCGCACGCTCACGTGCGCTCGGTATTTTTTCTTTGTATTTTTTTCTGGTAACGCTGGGCGGCGGAAGTAAAATCTTAAACAGCTCTGCTGTTAAATTTTTTCCTTAACGTCTGACGAGTACAATCGAATGGCGCTTTGTGTCTGGCATAGGCGTAGAGTTTTCAATTTCCCGGTGGGGGCAAATACACGTATATATATATATATATATATATATATATATATATATATATATATATATATATATATATATATATATATATATATATATATATATATATATATATATATAACTGGCATGCTGGCGATGAGGCCGAGGGCGTGGTGAACACAAAGTAAGAAACCTCGGTAACAGCAATAGCGGAGGGTTTATTTCGACGTTTCGACTTCGAGACAAGTCTTCTACGGGAATGATGGCTTCGGTCGCTTCGGAAGAGAGCATATATGTCGAGAGTGGAAACCAGGTTTACGAATGGAAAACGATACCACACACAAAAATACGTGAATAACACAAACACGAAGCGGGAATCTTCCTTATTATAAGAATGAACAAAAAATGAACAAAAAATGAACACTGAAGAGAGAGAGACGCCAAGATAGTTGAAAAAAAAAAGGAAGGAAGGGAGACGAAAGAGCACTGAACAGGCATTCGAGTGGTGGCGGAAACGCGAAAAGATCAACAGCGCCCGAAAGTGGGGTTGTAGAACAAAGGAGAGAAGGCAATACATCTTCCGCCGCTAGCCGTCACCATGAAAACGCCCAGACGCTCGGAGGGATCGCGTTTCCGTTGATTGAAAGCGAGTGTCCCGCCATATGTTCGGAAAGTGCGAACAAGGCATTTTACAGCCCGTTTATGGGCCCTTTCCCGGAGCTGAGACGTTTTGTGGTCGTGCAGAAGGAAACGGTCCGCCACCATTCCACCGTTCCCTCGCCGGACGGACGCCTTCCGAGAACGGGGCGCTAGACCGAGTTTTCAGGTCTTTGTTAAGAGCTGCCACTTTGCAGCTCAGCGACAACCCGTGCGTCGTCGGTGTCTCCCCTCCGCTGAGTGGGGGATGCGGGAGGGGGGGGGGGGGGGGGAAACAGCCAAACCAGAACACAAGCTGCTCAACGGGATGGAGGGGAAAACGGAGAAAATAAACCCCGATGGTTCCGTCACGGCCGCTGGATGAAAGGCGCACTGCGTGCGCTCTCATCCAGCGGCCGTGGTTCGGTAGCCCGGCTTAGAAGACGACTGTAGGTGCAAGGGAGGGAAAAATAGATTTGCTAGCCGTCAAAAATGTAACCAGTCCGCGGGGGCGAATAGTGATCACAGCGGCAAAGATATGTGCGCTCGAGAGAATTGTATTGCTTATTTTCTGTGTTATGCGCCATATCCAATTGAACGTTCAAATCTCCCAACCAATTTTTGAACACGTGTTTTGGGGAGAAGGTAAACAGAAGTTATTGCTGAAACAGCACCGGCACTAAGCAAAATTCTTAATTGTAAGATTGTGATGGAGATTTAGAAAAGGTTTCCAAAGTTATAACACAATATTATAAAAGAGAGAATTAAAAAAAAAAACGAGAAAAGGATAGGAGTGAACACGAAGAGCGGAAAAGGAGAGAAGGAAGAAAAATGAAAACAAAAACGGAAAGACATCAGCAATGTGGGAAAAATTCACTGAACAAACGCTCACGTGCATGTGATTTCGAGAGTCCGGCTCCGGCTACATACACAGCGCCACTGATACGGTTAGGTAGATGACAATGTTTTAATCGCTGCAAATGTGCCTGGGTCCTCATTTATACCTTTTTTGATTATATTGAATCGGTATATGAGGTATGATTCACGTTGTTTTCGTTCCCGGTTTGACCTGAACCCCGTCTCTAAGAGCGTGACGCTTAGTTTATCGAAAGAATGATCTGGAAGGCTGAGGTGTCTGGAGATGGGCAGGGTCGGGCGCGTTTTGGCGTGCGCTTTGTGATTATTAAACCGGAGCCTGAAAGAGGTCCCTGTTTGCCCTATATATTGCATTCGACACACATTGCATTCAATCAAATAAATCACATTGGAAGTGTCACACATCATGTTCCCGCGAATTTTTAAAGAATACTCTGAGTTGGAGCTTTGAGCAGTGCTTGTCTGTTGCATTGTCTTGCAGACAAGGCACCGCGGTTTCAGGCATGGCCGGCATTCATTATGCGCGGACAATGAATTTGTCCTTGCGTTCACGAGTGTGTCTTTGAGGTTCCGGGATCGTCGGTAGACGACGCCTGGAACGGACGGAAACGCCCGTTTGAGGCGTTCACTTTGTTCGAGAATGTTGTAGTGCCGCTTCAAGATGTTTTTTACGTTAGGAAAGTTGGTGCTGTACGTTAAGCATAGGTCTGTTCGTTGTAAGCCGCGTTGTGGGGGACGGTTCGCAATTAGGTCCACGCGGTTGAGTGCGTCGGCCTTTTTTATGGCGTCATCAGTTACACGCGCTGGGTACCCCTGCCCCTCCAGCATGGTTTTTAAATTTTTGGCGTTGGTAGTGAAATCTTCCGATTTTGAGCAGATTCGTTTGAAACGGTGGGCCTGGCTATAAGGAATGCTATTTTTACAGTGACGTGGGTGGTCGCTTTGGTAATGCAGATATTGCTGGCGATCCGTTGGCTTCCGATACAGCTTTGTCGTGAGTTCACCGTCTTCAATTTTCACGGTCACATCCAGGAAGTTTATGCTCTCTTGAGGAGGGGTTTTAAGTTGGTTCAGACAGGAATGTGGCCTCTAACTTATAAACAGGTTGGCGTAGCTTGGTGTCATCTTGGTTCCAATGGCGGTTCCACTAACTTGCCGAAAGTACTCATTGTTGAATTCAAATGAATTTAGTTCTAAGACGAGGGCCGCTAACCTCGTAGTTGCGAGGTTAGCGGCCCTCGCGTAAGGTTACACCGCATACGCGCACACGCCGGCATGGTTATCGCCTCCTCCGCAGAAGTGGCGCAAGGAGGGGAGCGGTTCTTTATCGAGGCTGCAACCGTGGCCGCCGAACCACGTGCACTTGTTTCGAAGAAGTCGCTTCCTTTACTAGTTGCCGACGACTGGGGGGTCCGCTGAACAGCCGGCCGGCCCCATTTTCCGCCTTTGCCGATGCCTACGCTGCGTGGAGGCTGGAGCGTTGGGTTACTGCGGCTTCCCTGTGTCCCACTGGATTGAAGGCCGCACGCTTCCCCACCGGCCACCTCCCTTCCAGCTTCCTCACCATTTCTACGAACCGTGTGTGTGCGTGCGCGCACGGCTCAGGACGCATTCCGAGAACAGTGCGCCGGCAGCTTCCGAGGCATCACGGGTGCGTGTTCGTTTGCCGTTTGGGTATCGGAGGGTCCTGTCAGCATGCGGCATTTCGGGACGTTCCGCGTGCGTCACGACGAACGGTTTTAGGCCATCGACTGATTTGTAGTGGGGGTGCGACCTTTGACGTCACGTTTATGCGCGGAGCGCAGGCTTGGGAACAAGTCAAAGATCCTCAGAGGTGCAATAAAGCCTCTTCGCCCCTAACTGATTTCGGAAAAGGGGACCGCTACACCTGCATGCTGCGGAGCATCAAATAATAACGACGAGTGCCCTCTTATTTCTTCTTTACTGCTTTTTTACTGTTTTTTCGGTATCGAAATTCGCACCCCCCCCCCCCCCAAAAAAAAGAGGAAAAAAAAAAAACAGTCTCTGGGACCGCTTATGCACCCAGCCAGGGTTGTGTGGAAGACGTTCACGCTTTCATTGTTTTTCTGGGAAAACCGAGAGATGTCGCAAATTTAATTAAGCGCACAACGGGCGGAGAGCCGCACCTTTGCGGTCTTGCCAGCAGAAAGGCCGATAATTTGTATGGGAGTATTGAAAGACGCGTTTTCCTGTGCGACTGCGTCGAAGGGGCCTGAGAGACGTCGATGTTTCTCTTGTAACGCCGGCGAAATGTCAGTTGTGAGGGGTAGTTACCGCTTTAGTGCGTGCAAAGAGCGGGTGCGTACTGGTCGGTATAGTTACACTAGCTGCGAGGTCATTACAGGTTTCACCAACTATCAATAGGATGGCCCCGGCTGGCCGGACGGAGAGAGTTCCACACGAACTTCCCCGGTGGGGGCGTCGCCCCCACCGGGGAAGCTCGGTGGGGGCACGCGCCCCGTTGCCCCCACGTAGTTGACGCCTATGGTGTCTGGGACAGCCCGTGGTATGATCCGTGACGGAGAATTGGAGTCGCTCTATCTCCCTGCTAGGCGTATTGCTCGGTCCGGCATGCATGATGGAGCTCATAGTTAAAGACGGAACAGCCGCGCACTTTGTTCGCACCACAGGTTAGCACTACTCTGAAACTAATGAAGCTCTTCCTTGCACCTCTCCGGTTTACGGAAAGCCTGCACTCGGTGCACCGCCGGCATCGAACGTCGATGTTCCGGTGTAGAGGCTCTGATACCTCGAGCTGCATTCATGTCTGCATTACTTTAACCATAGGGTCTTCTAAAACCCTACTAATATATATGAAACTCTATTACTAACGGATGGGGCAGCGCTGCCCCAGGCTGCACGACCCAAATCAAATCGAATCTGGTGATCCTGGCGAATCGAACAGTGGCGCCACAGCGGCAACAGCGGAATCGGGCGGAATCTGCTTCGTTCACTTCGCCATAGACTTCGCATCGGGCCTTCGGGTGCCCGCTCAACAGGAGTGCTTCCTCTGCTGGTAGCGTATCGGAACGGTCGCCAGGAAAAGAGCGGCTGCGCACGAGCTTTTATGGGAATTTTATTCAATCTTGGTATCACAAGTATGCCGCGAAAATCTTTTGTAATCGGAAGCTGCGTTATTGTCGGCGTAGCTACGTGCTTTACTTTGCGCTACTATTGGAAGCGAAAGTCCCGAAAATATTACAGCAGTGTGGAAGAAACGGTGAGAAAAAAAAAGAAAAAAAAAGCGCGTATCCTAAAAACTGCAAATGAATGAAATTTGTCATGATCTAGTTGTGAAAAATGCTATGTCTCTATGACGGAGTAACATGCATCAAAATGCAGCCTGTACTTTAAATATTGCCTGTGTTACCAAGCGTAAACGTTAGCCTAGTTAACCGCTGTTGGAATAGCCGTGGCCGGACGTAAACTTTCCTAGCTTCGTACAATTCATGTTCAGACGCATTCTTAAGCAAAACTACTTTACACAAACAGGGCAGGTTGCTTTTGTTTCCTGGACATGTAGTAATAGAAAAAGAAAGCGTTGGTAATAATTGTGTTTCGCTGCGCTGCATTTTACAGAGGCGTTCCTTTTTCTCAGAGCTCAGATGGTGGAAAAAGAATCCTTGTTCTGGGACTAGATGATGCTGGCAAGAGCAGCCTCTTGTTGCACCTGTCAAGGCCGGATGCGGCATCGACTCGCCCTCCTCCAACTGAAGGCTTCAATGTAGTCTGCATCAATTCGGAAAATGGCTCGTCGCTGAACTTCTGGGAACGTAAGTTTAGGCCATTTCTGCCTCATTACCGTGATGGTAATAGTAATAGCAGTCAATTCAATTTCCAATGCAATATGCGCATACAAAAGGCAAATTAATGTAGCGTGCTTAACTTATTAAATTGTTGGGAATTGGAGGCCTATTTACTTAGTATTTCAGAAACCATGAGGTCAAAAGTAACTCCTGCCCAGCTTGCTTTGCTTTGATGTGTTTATTGAACGAAGTACGAAATTCCCCTGCTCAAACAACATACTTTGTCACTATTAATTTGTCTGAGCATGCATCAAAAAGACAAAAATTTCTTGAATAGCTGAGTACAGTGTACCTTCAGTGAGAATGGCCTTTCTGCATTTCCATCTTTCTCCAAAAGATGTAGTTTGGCTTACGTAAAATAACAGTCACCCAATCTGAACATACAAAAAAGGATGCCGTAGTTGCTGATATCGGCAGGCTACTGAAAGCCTCTGCTGCCAACTCAACCTAGGTTTGCATTCTTTGAACTGTTGTTTGCATGGTATATGCTGTGCACTTCTAACCCTGGCACACTGCATTTTCAAAAGAAGTTCAGTGATGATGCTCCGCTTGAAAGAGCGTCCAAGTGACCTACACGGCCCAGCACAAAGCATGAAGGATCGCTCATGTAACAACGAATGGTGCCCCCCGAGTGTAGTATGTTTAGTATGACTTACGCTCTGGTCACTAGGCGACCCTTTGAGAGCATGAGATTTTCTCCTCGTGTCAATGTGTAGTTTTAGGCGCTGCACCAAGGCGAGAATATGTGGACGCCTCTTGCCACAAAACGAGCGGCGAGTGTCACCACCGAAATACTTCTTGGTGTGCGATTCACTTCTGTTTAATTAGCTTCGCAAGAGTAGAGGCAGTTTTTCTATGCTCGTGCAAAGCTCTTGCCAGTGTCCACAGCAGGCACAACGCTGAATGAAAAACCATGCACTCGCGTGTTCCAACTCTATTTAAGGGCAACGCAGACTGTGCAGGATAACCGAGAGGAATGAGGAAATATTAAGAATATTGTTTTTATAAAGTATCGTACCAACGGACAACTGGCCAAACTGTACAGTAAACAAACAACTCACCAGCCAGCAATGGGTGGATTACTGAAAAGTAGGCTAGAATGGGAGCAAATTGAGAGGGTACTTGGATTGCCTACCACCACAAATTCGTTCACCGAGACCTGTCGTGGCTTGATGCGAGTACCTGCAAGTCTCAGCATAATGAAGTCGGAGGAGTATTTTTTAACCCGGAGAAAGTTGCTATGTACTAACACTGAGAAAACCATGAAGGAAGGCGAGTTTGAGGTCGTCTAGACAAATGAGGGTTTTTTTATTGTGGGACAGACAATGTGTGCACAGCTATTGATGCATAGCAAGCAGTCTGATCCCATAGAAAGTGAGGAACTTGGCTGCAAATTGAGAGGGAACACTTGAGCAAGATGCTGAACGAGAAGCTCAGGATGCCCAATGCATCGCCTTCTAGCTTTCCCCTAGCCCAGACTGTAACCCTTGCAGATTTCAAGTGTGTGATGTGGTCGAGGCAGAAGTTGGTAAGTACAGTAAACCCTCATCGACTTCAATATAACAATGAACCGATTTCGGCGTGCGTTAAAGATCCCCAGGTGGTCAAAATCAATCCGGAGCCCTCCACTACGGCGCGCCTCATCACCTGCACTGCGTCGGCGCGTTAAACCCTACAATCATCGTCATAACAATGAACCCAGCTGGGCAGTGTAACTATTTGGCATGAAGGACGCTTCTTGGGAAAGCTGCCATAGAAATGGTTGCAGTAACCAGCACACTGCACGGGCCGCATAAAACACAAAAGAGTTCTTCATTCAACCAAGCCTTGCTTATGGTTCACTTGGTGGCACTTCTTACGCTGGTTAAAAAAGAAAAGTGAGCCAATCTTGAAGGCAGGGAGTGGGCATAAAATGAGTATTCCCAAGCATAGCGATGGTGTGCTTCAGGAGGTCTCGGGTTTACCTCAGGATTAGCAGTGAAAAGCTAAAGTGCAATTAATGAATAACACTGCAGGAGCAGAGACAGATTTGTGTCTTTGAAGAAGTCAAGGACAAGGGAGATGTAAAATGGTTTTATCATGCCAGCTTTGTAGGTCACAAGGGTAGCAAGGCCAGTGGCTTGAATGTGCCGAAAACAGGTTCCAGGCAAGCTGACATGACATAGGCCACATCTATGGCATAAATGTAGCAACCGCAGTGTGGAAACCAACGTACACAATGCTACTGGGGGAAGTAAAAAGAAAATGGTCAGTGCTGACAGAAGTGCAATGCTGATGCAACCTGCTGTGCTGATGCAATGCAGTGCAATGCTGATGCAATGCTGATGCAATGCTGATGCAATGCTGAAGCACGCAAGCATACCTGGGAGAAGTTTTCATTGAACTGTAGTACGTGTCCGCAGGCAAATGTATGACCCTTGGGCGAATTTGTGGAATTGGAAGCTGCCACACAGATTCTATCAGCTGACAACTTCATGTGGGGTTTTTCTTTTCGCCTTTCAGTGGGTGGGTCTGAAACGGTGCGGCCTTACTGGCCCAACTTTCTGCATGACACTGGTGTGCTCGTCTACATGGTAAATTCTGCGGACACGCAACGGCTGCGACCAGCTGCACACGAGTTCCGCAGAATCCTACAAGACGAGCGTCTCAGGCATGTGCCGATCCTTGTGCTTGCCAATAAGCAGGTTGGTTTTGTTTTTGTCAGCTTTGTATATTGTGTTAATCTGTTAATCTGTGAGTTATAAACCAGTCATTTATCCCTCGTTGCCTAAATTTGTGTTGCAATGTCACAGGTGTCGCTGCGGGGTTCTGCTTGCAAAGCTTAATTTGACAACAGTTGATAATGGATAAATGCCGGCCTTCAATGTATTTATGGCACATGGGTTCATGGCAGCTGCGACATCTCTGCCATCAGCTATCTGTGGATCGACACATAGCTGCACAAGCTCGGCTTTCGGCAAGAATTGGTTGGACATTGTGGGGAGCCTTGTTGCGCTATGCCTTGTCCGCACATGTTTTGGCAAGCTGGGAGCCGCCATTTTGGGCAGCTGGCGCGTCATGCAAGTCGTGACCTCTTCATGACCCCATGAGTGCCAAACCGGCTCGCCGTGAACGTGTGCGCGACCAGTTTGTGGCCTTCCTTCGTGCTGCCCTCTCCCCCCCCCCCCCCCCCGAGCCGATGAATGGTGCGCATGAGCATTCCGCCGGGACTCTGCTTGGAGATTCGGTCCTGACCTGTCGCAAGGGAAGCCCCTCTTCCCACGACTGCGATGGCAGATATCGAAGTCCAAGTCCCCGCGGCTTGAGCGCGCGAACGGAGCCCTTGTCTCCCCGCGAGTGACAGTCCTGTTGTCTGGTACACGCCCTGTATTCACCAGGCAATAAAACCTTACTTGGATTGTCGTAGTCCATCTACTGCATGTGAATACTCGCACCCGTGCGAGTATTTGGATTCTGCTGGGGCTAGTGTATGGCTGGTAGCACTTTCTGTAGTGAAGCTAGCCGGGGTCCTCTGTTATGCCGTACGTTAGCTCACATTGGTGCCCAACCAAGATTTTTTGCGATGACAGGCCGGTACCCGTACTTCTTGTTGCTTGATTTCGACATTCAGGTATGTTTTTCGAACGGCTTGCAGGACGCCTCTGTCAACCCGCTGCTGTCTGCCACTATGCTTACGCCAGAGCATTGTCGAGGTGGCATTGATCTCTCCACTAACCGACTCACCGTGCAGGGGAATCACGGGAGCTATCCCACTCCTGCTGGCATGCGGTGGTTTGACAGCCCTTATCTCGTATGTTAGCCCACAGCACAAGCACCTTAAAATACTGCACGAGTGCCTCCACTAAGCTCTGGTGATAAAATTTGTTTTAGATGCAACGCATCTCTTTAACTCGCCTTGTCCCTCCGGCGTCTTTCAGCGTCCGTAGTCCGCATCTCTCCCCCATTCTCCTCGCCGCGTCAGCTGTGCGCTAACGCCGCTCTCACCGCAGCGCCCTCCCCCATTCTCCTCGCCACGCCAGCTGCGCGCTAACGCCGCTCTCACCGCAGCGCCATCTGCGTGTTAACACTCGCTCCCGTCGCCGTGCCAGTTGTGCGTTAGCGCTCGGTTAAACATCTAACACATGCGCATGCGCTGCTCTCTGTCATTCCCCTCACCGTTAACGCACGGTACATATAAACGCGGTAACTGCGCCGCTCCGCTCAGTCGTTCCGCCGCTCCGATGACATCCGATGACCACCGATGATTTGAATGGAGACTAACAGGCCTGCTATCACGATGGTCGGCGCAACCGTACGTAATATAATGGAAACAACAACAAATTGACACGCTAAATGGAGCAACATAACGGAAACCCCACGATGCGTCGCATCTACCCATGGTTCCCCTCGCGGGAAGATGGTGTAAATTTTTTTCAGCCTGAACCATTGCCGCTCCATCCCCTTGTGGTATGAATGGGCAGCAGTGGTGCTAAAGCAAGAGGTGGCCGGAATGGCAGCCAAATAGTATGAACTCTGTATACCTTGCCAGCTCGTGAACTAGCACGGCCCACTATTTTCCTCCCCATTGGAGGCCACGAATCTGGGAGGGCGCGACAAGTTGAACACACTGCTGAAAGCATCTTGCACCAACACCATTTACAAGCTACAGTATTTATTGAGGGCCTCAAACGGCACACTGCTTCGAAGTGCACAGACTATTTTTTACCTGCATGCAACTACAGCCGGCATTTCAAGGAAGCAGCATAGCAGGTGCAAAGCACATGCGCCACTAGAATTTTTTTTGTAATCCTCTAGTAAATTTTTCCAAGTCCACTTGACAGCAGAGCTGTGTAGCTGAGCTGTTCTTGTACGACGGTGAGATAGGGTTGGGCACCTATGACTCTCAGGTACTCAATCAATGTGGGGAGGGGGAAAGGTTGAGGGGCTTTGAATCCTCGTTAGCACCAAAAGTTGAATACTCTCTGGAAGATATAAAATAGCACTTGGACAAGTGATAGTGTTAAGTATTTTGCAGTAATCGCTACTCTCTGAAGTACCCGATCACGAAATGCTGACTGTGCGGTGTATTTTCCAGGACCTGCCTGGAGCGAAGTCGGTTGAAGACATATCAGCCACACTTGGCTTGGATGAACTAAGGAAACAGAACTTCAATGTCCACATTCTTCCTCTACAGATGCCTTCAGACTCTAGTCACCAGAACACTGTAGCCGAGGCCAAGCGCAGGATCCTCCAACTTTCGCGTGAATGCATCCCTGTGTTGTCTGTCTGAGCTCGGCAAAGGCCTAACAAGACGTATCTAGCCTAGTGCAACTTATGCCGCTCATTGGTGTCAGCATGGCTACACATCACTGTCAACTGCCTGGTTTCACTGGATGGACATTGAAGAGACCCCTGAGAGAAATGTACCGACGGCCAGAATGTGATGCTTTACTAGAGTACAAAATGTAATCTCATGTGGTGTGCTAAGCCTTGCACTTCGGTTAGCCTAGCGAGCACAAGTACGCAACCACCAGTGTAGCTAACCAGTCCAGTGTTCTTTTTTTTTTTTCTTTTTCATCATTCCAGCTTTTTTGTGCGCTGTCGTGTCTTGGTGCTTCGGGTCGCCCTCTTGGGAACAAATAGCACAGTGATTGCTGATGAACAAGTTTTTTCACTGTTTGAAGTCTATTTGACGCACTTTTGCGTAACTGTTACCTATACCTGTAATAAATGTTCTGGGTGTTCATTCGAATGAATGTTTGCCGAAAGCTGGGCATCTGTTTTGGCGAGTTTAGAGAAACATTTATGGGGGGCAATGCACAAACACATTAATTCCTAAGCAAAGTGGCCCTCTTTGTCTTGCACAGGCCGACAGGTGCCACAACACAATGGGTACCAACTCTGCGCCTGCGTGCTATTCTTTAGCCCCCTACAGCACGTAACGGATAAGGACAGGGGGATAGCCTAGCCCTGTGTGCTGTGCTCATTGCCCCACAACATGTTTCCAAACAGCCATTAACCAACTCGTGCAGTGGCATCGCGAGAGTGAGAACGCTCATTGGCATAGAATCGTCGCCACTTACATGAACAGACACAATTCTATGAACCTTACCCATGGCAGTGGCTCAGTGGCCAAGGCATTGCGATACTGATCGCAACATTGCGGGTTTGATCCCTGGCTGCAGCAACCTCTTTTTCTGATATAGCCGAAAAACGACAACGCCCGTCTGTCGAGCTTTTACCGCATGGTAAAGATCCCCAGGTGGTGTAAATTATTGGTACTGCTCCACCACAGCACACCGCATAGCCCAGGTACAGGTATGCAAGACCTACAAATCATTGTATACCACTATCTACAAATCCTGCTGCGAAATTGTGCTTTTCAAAGCTTGTTTGAAAGAACGTAAATGCTGATGACTACAAAGTAACAATCGTTTAAGAGGTTCGTGCACATCACTGCAACAGAGCTCCAATACTTTTAACAGCAGTTTAGCAGAAAAGGAAGGCAACTGAACTCGATTCTCTGAACATAGCCAACCTTAAAGTGATCAACAAGATATAAAACTTCGCTTCGTGCAAAAGGGTGCCATGTCAAAATAACAAACCTGCTAGTTTTTATAGAAACTGCATTGAAGCAAGGTACATAATTAGGAAAGCAAGAAAAAGGCTGGCAACATTCCAGAACTTCCCCAGTGGTCTCGAAGATGTTAAACAATGTGATTGACCAGTGCCATTAACAAGCACCTTCAAACTTTACAAAATTACGGGCTTGCAAAACTGACTAATTAAGTTCAAAATCAAAATAGCGATCTAAGACCAGCCAACTCTCGCCACCTGTGCCGCCCAAAGCACTTGGAATTTGGTTTGACCCGAGCTGGGGAGTTTTAGCCCATTAATTCCCAAGCATGGCTTCATTGCCTGAATCAAGAATAGAGCCAACAGTCGCACTGTTGCTCACAAAAATGCCCTACCAAGCTTAACCTTTAGAAAGGCAGCACACCGGTCAACACAAATTAAGAGGTATAAAGGGCCCAGTAATCCGTATGAAGCCCAGTTGCAACTACAGTCCATTAAAACTGTTCTGCAAGTCTGCCCTGCTATGCTAGAAGCCATTTCGACCCACACCATTCCTTGCCTGACTGCACCTATTGTTTTATTCTAGTGACCGTGGTGCAAATGGGAGGCAAGTGACTTAGCTAGCTCCTTGAGCCAAAGGAGACAGTGATTGTTTAAGATAAGCTTCTTGGCCAATCCACTGCACCGATAAACATGACGAAACTGCCAGATGAAATCCCCATTTTGCGACCTTTTTAGCTTCTCAGCCAATCCTGTGCATCGACAAAGAAATGACAATGATTGTTAAGATTTGGCCTTTCAGACAATCTAGTATTCGTAATGGCAGAAACAGCACCAGTTTTTTTTTGGAAACTTTTGCCAACTAGGATGGCCATAGTGGGGAGGGGGTGAATGGGATGATGTAGCTGGGGTGGTAGCCTTTGTGGAGGATGGTGCTGCAGGAACTTGCAGGAGGTGTTCAGGGGAAGTGGCGAGGTTGGTGGCCCGGTATGGTGCAGGAGCAGACCTTTGCTGTGCTTTACAACTCGTGCTAAACTGCCGACAGGTTTCCCTATAAAAGATGTAGCAGGCTGCCCATGGGCTGCTTCATGGGGTACATCTGAACAGGACAGCCCAAAATTGCCTTCCCCTTTGCATGTGGGCCCAACCACAGCAGAACAAGTTGTCATTATGCCAGCCATGACCAAGCATCTTCCTTGCAACCTCCGGGTTGAGGGTGAGCCTTTGCAGGTTGTTTATAAAAATGCCATGTGTGCTCATGCCACATCCTCAGAACAAAAGGAAAAACAATTGTACGTAAATGCTGTTCCTCGCAAAATTGCACACAAGTTCCCGAGCAGAGTGAAGCCAGCTACTGCACAGTTGCACCATAGCTGCTCTCCCACTCGTGCTTGGAAGGAAGAGGTGCCCTGTCGAGAAAAGAACGCACGGCACACGGGTATGTGGCCTTTGCGGAAATCAGCAGAACGAAGCAGCAAAGCGTCCAAGATAATACTGAGCAGTGGCCGTATTCCATCTGCACTGGAACGTGACTGTGTTCTAAGTATTTTTTTCTTTCTTTTCACGTGCCAAACTAATATGTGCCAGGGTCACAGCCACACTAAATTATTCAATCAATATGTACCTCGATGCAACTTGTCTAGGCGAGAGCTTCACTGCACTCCAACCTCGCAGTTAAAACAAAACAAAAGGAGCTTTTTTACACGAGAGCATAGGTAATCTGTAGGCAAACACTTGATATGCACGAGGCACACGTTTCTAGCATGCAAGATGTGGCATATGGCTTTGTTTTATGCGTCTGTGCCTTCGGGCACTTTTCCATTCACAAGTCTCTGACTTGGTCATTCCTGACCAATTCTTGAGCGAGTGTTTTCACCTAAATATGAAATCTTTTCCTGCTAGAGTGTAGACCCTTTATAACGTAACCACTTATAGTGTGCGACTGGATATAATGCAGGTTTTACTGACCATGGGTAGGCCTTCCATAGAACTCAATGCATAAGCGTCCGCTTATATAATACGGTTGCCCAAAGCACAATACCGTTTATAGTGCGGTTTTTTGGCGGATCTGCTGATCCACCCGTGCAGCCGGGGCATCGTTTTAGGGTCCCTCCTCTCCCTCCCCCTCCAAAGATTCAGCCCCTTTAATAATAATAATAATAATAAAAATAAATATAAATAAAAATAACAGAAATAAGCACCCTTTAGTTTGCATGTTCCATTTGCACTCGTGTGATAACCACAACTGCCCTTGCTCTTGGCACACTTCTGAAAATAGCGAGCCCGTCACTGCCGCCACTCTCCCCCTCCCAAGCGCGGTAAGTTATTGAAAGTCGAACCTTGTGCGTAACCACCCTATCCCTTTTCAAACATCTGGAGATAGCAAGCCGAGCTGCGACGCTAGAGGTCTCCACTACCTGTACGTTGTGCTGATAAGCAACCGCATTTGGCACTGCGAACGCAAGGCGCAGATAATGTGGCTTGCGTTCTTATCTCGTTCTCTCGCTGGCATAAGCGAGGCTTCTTCCTTCCCGGCAGCATCCGTTCTTTCAGACATTAATAAATACAGATCCCTCAAAATATAAACACAAAGTAGAAGTTAAAGCCGTGCTTGCGGTTTGCAAGACCGTGCAGCAGCATCTGATGCGGAAAAAAAAAAAGACAGACAGAATAAACAGCCCACCTCTGTTTTTAAGTGGCATTGTTTGAATGATGATAAAGAAAGAATGACTGAAAGGTAGCTTGCGATATGGTTGGCTTTGGGCATGTTTTGTTTTAGTGCTGCACCACTTATAGGGAGGATTTTCGCGGCTCCCGCGAAACATGTTATAAGCTGTCTACATAGTACAATGCCTTTGAGTTTCACAAATGCGGGCCGTACCACCTCTGGCTTTCGCAGAAGTCTGATGAGCTAC